>NC_064428.1:655000-762500 GCF_023375975.1 Astyanax mexicanus | reverse complement strand
TAGCGCTTTTTACAACAGGTGTTGGCACAAAGCAGCTTTACAGAAACATGATTACAGGACAAAGAATCAGGCAAAACATTAAACATAGAAAATACATAATACAGAACCCCCAGTGAGTGCGGAGGCAAGGAAAAACTCCCTCAGAGCTGCAGGAGGAGGAAGAAACCTTGGGAGGACCAAGACTCACATTAAAGGGGGGACCATCCTACCACTGGTCAAACGGCTTTTAAATAGAAATTTAAAAAGTCTTTTATACATCCATATAGGTTTTATGTACTCAGGAGTGTAATAGCGCCACTAATGGCTTGGATGTAATCTGTAGTGGAGAGTGAGATGGTCGATGAGCAGCTGATCTGTGGTGGTGGTGGAGAAGAGCTGACTTCAGAAACTTCCATCAGTCTGGTCGGACAGGAGACGCGAGAGCCTGAGGGTCCAACATCGGTATCGGGTCAGACAGGTGGGCAGTCAGTAACTCGGAGGAAGGCAGAGAGATGGAATTAGTTTTGACTGGATTTATGTAAAACAGAGAATATTAAAACATTATCAGAGTGTGGCAAATGACTCCGGCAGAACTGAATAAAACAGCCTAACTAAAGGCAGAGAGCCAGAAGGTAACATAGACATGGAGGCATCCTGAAACACCAGCATCCACCCACTCCACCGTCCACAAACCTGAGTGACCGTGTGCAGTGGGAGAACAACAGCACCAGCATCTCAGTTTACCACAATTCCCTCTGTCCATGAACCCCTGAATCTGCAGCCTTATCTAAAGGGAAAAACATTAATTACCAAAAGCTAAACTAAACAAGTAAGTTTTCAGTCTAGACTTAAAGATTGAGACTGTGTCTGAGTCCCGAACATATTCGGGGAGATTATTCCAGAGTTGAGGCGCTTTATAAGAGAAAGCTCTTCCTCCTGCAGAGCTCCTCTGAATTTTAGGCACTACTAATAAACCAGCACCCTGAGATCTGAGTAATCGCGGTGGTTCATAACAGGAGATGAGGTCTTGTAAATACTCAGGAGCGAGCCCGTGTAGGGCTTTATACGTTAACAGGAGAATTTTATAGTCTATGCGGAATTTGACTGGAAGCCAGTGCAGTGCTGATAGTACTGGACTAATATGGTCAAATTTTCTAGTTTTAGTAAGGACCCTGGCTGCAGCATTTTGAACTAGCTGAAGTTTATTTAAGTTACTGCCGGAACATCCAGACAGTAGCGCATTACAATAATCTAGCCTTGAGGTAATAAAGGCATGTACTAATTTTTCTGCGTCATGCAGTGATAGGGCATTTCTTAGCTTGGCGATGTTACGGAGGTGTAGAAAAGCTGTTCTAGTAACATTAGATATGTGTTTATCGAATGCTAGATCTGAATCTATGATAACTCCAAGGTTTTTAGCTGCTGAACCAGGGGTGGCTGAGAAGTCAGCCAGATTTAGCATTAAGTCTGATCATTTATTTCTAGCAGCTTTGGGGCCTAATAGGAGAACTTCTGTTTTATCACTATTTAATAGGAGGAAGTTGTGCGACATCCATGATTTTACATCTTCTACACAATCCTCGATTTTCTTTAATCTCACTCTGTCATCAGGTTTGGCTGATATGAAGAGCTGCGTGTCATCCGCATAACAATGAAAATTCACATTGTGTTTTCTAATAACTTTGCGCAGTGGGAGCATATATAATGTAAATAATAACGGTCCTAATATAGAGCCTTGTGGAATTCCATATCTTACCTTAGTATAACTGGAAGACATATCATTTATCCTCACAAACTGATAGCGTTCGGTTAAGTACGATTTAAACCATGCTAAGGCAGTTCCGGTTACACCGACCATGTTCTCTAGTCTTTCTAAAAGGATAGTATGATCTATTGTATCAAAGGCTGCGCTCAGATCGAGAAGTACGAGTAAGGAAACACAGCCTTGGTCGGCGGCTATAAGTAGATCGTTTGTTATTCTAACTAAAGCTGTCTCAGTGCTATGATAAGGCCTAAATCCAGATTGAAATTTTTCATAGATCTGGTTTCTTTGCAGGTAAGAGCAAAGTTGTTGGGCTACAGCTTTTTCTAAAATCTTAGAAATAAACGGTAAGTTTGAAATAGGTCTATAGTTAGACAGTACACTAGGATCAAGATTTGGTTTCTTGATCAGAGGTTTAATTACAGCTGTTTTAAAGGCTTTGGGTACATGGCCCAGGGCGAGCGATGAGTTTACTATCATTAACAGAGGTTTAATTATATCTGGCAGTACCTGTTTTAATAATTTTGTGGGAACAGCATCAAGTGTGCAGGTTGTGCTGTTTGAAGAGGAGATAATTTTCTCTAGTTCTAGCTGTGGAAGTGGGTTAAAGACTTCCAACCTAACTTCAGTAACAGGGTTTTGTTCTAGATCAGCCAGACCAGATGACAGAGAGGATGTAATATTTATCTGTTTAATTTTATCCCGAATGTTTTCAATTTTACTATCGAAGAAGTCCATAAAATCGTTGCTGGTGTGAATGGCTGGAATCTGAGGTTCAGTACCTGCCTGGTTTTTAGTTAATTTGGAAATAACACTAAAGAGAACTCTAGGATTATTTTTATTTATCTCGATCTGTGAGGCCAGATATGCTGAGCGGGCTTTATTAAGTTCTTTTCTATATTTAACAAGACTGTCTTTCCACGCAGAGTGAAACACTTCCAGTTTAGTTGATCGATATTTACGCTCTAAATTTGGTACTAACTGCTTTAAGGTACGAGTTTGATCATTGTACCACGGTGCGAGCTTTTTCTGTCTCTCTATTTTGTGTTTAAGGGGTGCTACAACATCTAAGGTAGAGCGAAAGGTATTTTATAAACCTTCGGTTAGTTTGTCTAGTTCTACTGGGTCTATAGGAGAGTACATTAGAGTTGATAAGTCTGGAAGCTTATCTGTAAATTGTTGGGCTGTAAAAGGCGTAATTGAACGTTTTACAGAGTAGCTAGGGGATGTACGTATATTATGACTAAGATGTAATTTAAATGAAATAAGGTAATGATCTGAAATCGCGGAGGTTTGAGAACGAATATTCGGGTTATCTATGCTCACACCCAGGGTCAAAACTAAATCCAGAGTATGATTACAGTAATGAGTAGGTCCTGATATATTTTGAATAATACCAACTGAGTCTAAAATCGATGTGAATGCCTTTTTTAATGGATCATCCAATTTTTCGAAATGAATGTTGAAGTCTCCAACTATAATCACTTTATCATTACTTACTGCTAAGTCTGTGACAAGATCACTAAATTCTTTTAAAAATTCTAAATAGGGCCCTGGTGGTCTGTAGATGTTAATTAAAGAAAATGCATTCTTTTTTTTGTAACTGGATTAATTATACTGGTGTAAAGAAGCTCAAAAGAAGTAAAATTTTCATAGTGTTTCTGATTGCTAATTAAGGTACTTTGGAAAAGTATGCAGACCCCACCTCCTCTACCGGACAATCTCGGATTGTGTATATAATTATAGCCTGCAGGGGTGGCTTCATTTAATGCTACATATTCATTTGGCCTAATCCAGGTTTCTGTCAGACACAGAACATCGAATTTCTGATCAGTTATCATTTCATTTACTAGAACTGCTTTTGAATTTAGAGATCTAATATTAAGTAAACCAATCTTTAGGCTTGAAGTGTTAGTACTACAGTCTGGATATGATTGTTTAATATAAGTTAAGTTATTTAGATTTACTGTTTTAGTTTTTTGATGTTTTTGTTTGACTCGGGGGACAGACACAGTCTGAATACATTGGTATCTAGGTAACGTCTCTTTGCAGCTCGCAGACGGTCGGTTAAGCCTCTCTGTCTGCGGCCTGGTCCCGGCTCTGGATTGTCAGCAGCTTCTAATACTACTCTGCCGACTAGCTAAAAGACTATGAGCTATGCTGCATGAAAGTAAGGCAGCACCCTCCCGCGTGGGGTGGACACCATCCCTACCTAAAAGACCAGGCTTGCCCTCAAAGTGTAGCCAGTTATCTATAAAGCCCACATGATTTTCTGCACACCACTTGGACATCCAGCGGTTCAGCGAAGAAAGCCTGCTGTAAGCTTCATCACCACGCCTCATTGGGATGGGGCCAGAGCAGATTACCTCCTCGGACAGCGTCTGGGCCTGTTTAATCACCTCTTTAATATTAGCCTTAGTTACTTCAGACTGCCGCAGACGAATATCATTGGCCCCTACATGAATTACTACCCTCGAATATCTCCTATTCCCTAACCTAAGGTTGCCACTAATGTCCGGTGCTCTGGCTCCCGGTAAACAAGTAACTGTTGCCGCTGGTGCCCCTAAAGGAGTAGCTAATTTCACGTGTCGGACGATAGAGTCTCCTATCACCAGAGTACCTTTAACAGGCTCCTCAGTTGGTGCTTCACTGAGCGGGGCAAACCTGTTTGACACGTGAACTGGGGGAGCGTGGTGTTTAGGTGGGCTGGCTGTGGCCTTTGCGGTAGCATTAGCCTTAGCCTTTCGACTATGCCGCCGAGACGTTACCCATTCGCCCCGCTGTGAGGGCTCTAAGGCCGGAGTCGAGGGGGTACTAACTCTCCCTGAGACACCCGGGGCTGCTAACAGTGAATCCTGCTATCTATCCCTTATTAAACCCCGGACGTGCAGCTCTAACTTATTCACCTTATCCACCAAGGTGCTAACTATCTCACACTTAGTACAAATACCACTATTTTTACCAGTATCGGTGGATAAGGGTTCTAAGCTATACATGCCACACTCTAAACAGGTGTAAACCTGAGCAGAAGCCATGGAGAAAAAAGCACTCACCTTGTTTCAGTTGAAATTAGAAACTTACACAAACAAACTGCAGCAGCAAACAGCTAATCCAGCAAACCTGAGGAAAAAGTCTATAAAAGTAGACTGAGAGTGGATTAATAGGTGTGTAGAGCAAAGAGGAAGCAGACTAAAAGTGGATTAGTAAGTGTGAAGAGAGTAAAAGAGAAGAAAACAGAGAAAAGTGTAGAAGCTGAAGATTAAAGCAAGCTTTCAGCAGCAGAGCAGCACAGCAGCAGAGCAGCACAGCAGCAGACCAGAGTAGTAGAGAGCAGAGCAGGGAGCAGAGCCTTCTGAAGTGAGGAGGAACATTACATAAGGTGAGCTAAATTTGGTCCAATGCAAAGGACGGTCAGATGTATGGAGCTAATTCAAGTTAGTTGTTGATAGAAACAGCACGTGTGTCGGCTTCGTAGAGTGTGTTAAGCACAGAGTGCTATAAGCTTAAAATAAAGGCTAAATTAATCTATATGCTTAAAAAAATCGTGTGTTCGTAAACATTGTTAAGCATATTAGAGAAGAAGAAAAGTAATTGTAAATTATTGTTATTTTGGTTTAATGAGTGTGCAGGGCATAAGGGGGCAGAACGTGCATAATCATGTTTAAAAAAAACACTGCATTAAAAAAAAATATATGCACTCTTAGTGCTTCCTTTTCATTTACTGGATAGAAACTGAAGCTGAAAGCTAATCTCCGAGTTGTAGCTTGAAGAATTAGCACACAGAGGCACAGCAGTGTAGAGCTGTTCTCTTGGCGCTGGTACGTTAATCGTGTCTCTTGGGTTTATATGAATTGATCAGATAAATAGTCGTCTATAAACAAAGGCAATGTTATTCCATTAAAAAAGTATTGCTTAATTAATTGGTAATCACCTCCTCTATTTTAGACAGAGTGTAGTTACTGTACTTTGGAGTAGTATTGCCCCCTACTGACCTGTCTTGGTATGGCTGCTGCATATGCAGCTTTGAGTTAATGCATTCTGGTGTTGAAATGTTGCATTGTGGTTCAATACACACCTCAATTTCTAACTATACTGCAACATCACAAGCCTTGAATGCATTTTTAACGCATACGCTGGTATTCGTTTTAACAGGTAGAATCGAACGTGGCCAGTTTCTTTCAGTCAATCGTAAGTCCTATACCAAGATGGAAATGATCTGTTTTCGTGAATAACACTATAGACATAAGGCAAAAATTAAAACATCTAAAATGTGTCACTTGACAATAAGGTCATACACAGACTATTAAATGTTTGAATAATGTATCAAAATGTATGCCTACATTACGTCGCATATGCAGTATGTTGTGCCCCCCTCACCCCGTTGGAACAGGAAAAAAAGTTCAGGCTCAGGATTTTTTTTCACTATCACCCCTGTTAATTTGCTTTGGTACATCAAGATCACTGCTGGACTGCGAGTGGTCAACCACCCAAACGCATCACCCTGTCAAGAGTAGCTCTGTGGAAAGAAACTATTGACACAACTTTGTATAAACAGACAATCTACAGTATCTGTGTTAGTGTGGTGGGTCAGTACAGAGGTTCATTACACAGTGTGTAAATGTGTGTATTAGTAAAATTCCTGTTACACTTTAATTGTGCAGTTGTAAAGATTTGTTTTTCTTTACAGTGTTACAAATAAAAGTGATTCCTTTTGCACATCAGTTGTCTTTCTTGTGCATGTGTTGTATTTTATTGGTAGTTAATAAATTAATTTATTCACTAGTTATTGTGAAGATGCATTGAAAAAAATGTCATTTTAAACACATTAAAAGTATCAGTAATCAGCAATCAGTGGTATTTATTAAGTAGTTATCAGTGAGTTAATAGTACATATAAGATCAGTGACTTTTCACTTTACTTACGGGGTCACAAATATGCTGAGTAGTGTTTCTGTACTAGTAATTAATGATGAACTAAGCTCAGTGTATGAAACATCCACTTTTTTCTTAGGAATAAATATAAGCATTAGTGTATTTTTGAGTGTTTATTCTAGGTGTAGCTGCTTCCCTGCATCAATAGACCTTGTTGCTGCTGTACAGTGGTAAGAAGGTGGGCTCTAATCAGGACCTGTTGCAATGTCTGACACACTATGTCCAAACATTATGGAGTCTGGAAATGAGGAGACTAAAGGGTTCTGAGATATCAACACAAAGAAACAAAATTAAATGCAAATACTTTCATAAAACTCTGAATTGATTCTAAAGAATAAACTGTGCAGCTGAGGGAGGGCTTATGAAAAAAAAATGGTATCTGACCCAAACATTATGGAGGGCTTATTGGATATATACAGTTAAATATACCTTAATGGAGTTTGCATTTGTTAGTTAAAACTCACCTTATACCATATACTTGGGCAGAATTGTCAGAATGGCATTTTTTAATAAATGGTAATACATAGATTATATCTCTGTGTAGTTAATAATTACTTAATGAAACGTTAAGTGTGTAGTTAGCACAGTTCACAATTGGTTACTTAATAATTATAAATATGTTAAGTTTGCAGTTAATGATATGAAAAAGTAATTAGTGCTGAACTGATAACATAGTGCTTGATTACATAATCGTAAGTTAATGAGCACCTAGTTATTAGTTAAGAAGGCTTTAATGATGTACTTACTACAGTAACTGATGACTGCTTACTGATTAATTACACTTGAGTCAACATAGAGTATTATAATACTAAGAAATAATTAATAAATAACTAAGGTGGTAACTCTTCATTACTTAAAGATTAATTATGGAACCGTATTGTAAAGTGTTACCGAAAACTTCTTACAATTAAATCACAATAAATGTAAAATGTATATTTTGCCCACAAACAGTTTTGAAACATTTAAGATAATCCTAGAAAATACAACAATGGATGGTACCTTGTCAAAAAAAGAGCAAGAGTCGTGTTATTGTTTAAACCCAATTAAATACAACATGGTTAAACCACTGATAACCAAATACAGCTAAATTATCAAATGCTAGTTAAACCTTGCTGATTCAGACTTGACTGTGTAGGAAAATTTAATCAGGACACATCCAAACTCATATACCAGAGGTGGCATTTTATTTAGTAAATATTCTGTAAAACTTTTATTTAGCCAATTTCTATTTTAATCAGTTCTTTCTAGTAAGAAATCCTCTCCCCTCTGCTGAGTGTTTAGATAAGGCTGATGGGCTGGAATTTACGACGGAGGTGGAAGAGAGTCTCTTCTCACCCCACAGAATTTGAGCCTGCAATGCTGAAAATGGAATCCCAAGCTTAGAACATTTATTTTAACTTCATCAATCTTATTTCTTAGTGCTTTGCAGCAATAACTAAGCACAAACCCCTAAATTGGTGTAACATTTGGAGGATTTACATTTTTTCAAGACGCTCACGTTCAATCTCTGTATGATCCTCTACACCCGTGTCATCAGGGAAGCTGACCTCATTCTTTCAGCACATACTGTTGCTGAACCTAAACCTGCAGAACAACTGCAGCAGTGGTCACTTTTTTTTTGGCCAGGCAGTGTATGTACAAACGTTTTGGGACTCCTGATCATTTAAAATCAAGGATAATATAAAAGTTGATCTTGCTTTTGTTGGATTCATGTTTGTGCTCTTCAGAACACTGTTCTATTAGCAATATTTCTTTACAGGGACTAGACAAGCTGTGTGTGTGCATTTGCAAATCTCTCTCAGTAATGGGTGAAATGGAAAATAGCTAAATGTGTTCATTAGTATGGTTGTTCACAAACATATGGACATATTGTATACCCTTTTGCCTGACTTTCATTGTCTCTTTAATCTGTTATTTAAATAATTTATTGCATTTTCTATATCTACTAATTACATGCCTGACAACAAATGCAATGAAGCAGCCACAAAATCATGACGTAAAACGGACCCTGATTACATGTAAAAATCAACTTTATCATTATTATTAATACTAATATTTTTTTCTCCAAAAAAAAATGTCTCTCCGTACTAAACCATCACTGATCATCAGTACATTTTACATTTTATTTGTAAATCAAGGGAGCAGAGTCTGGAGGAAGAGTGGAGAGACAAACTGCTCGAGGTCTAGTGTGAAGTTTCCACCAATCAGTGATGGTTTAATGAAGAGTCATGTCTGTCATCTGCTGGTGTTGATCCACTGTGTTTTATTATCAAGTCTAAAGTCAGTGCAGTTTTGTTTTCCCACAAAATCTTACAACACTTCATATCTTACAGCTTCCCTCTGCTACTGACAACTTGGAGATACGGATTTCATTTTCCAGCAGGCACACTACCCACACTGCCAAAAGTATCAGTTGGTCTTATATAATAATCTTATTTTCCAAGACACTCATTTTGGGGTTTTCATTGGCTGTAAGCCAAAATCATCAACAATAAAAGAAATAAACGACTAAAATAAATCAATCTATAATTTCATAATAATTTCAAGTCCATGAGACATCCTCTCTTTCTTTCCCTCCTTTTTCTTTCCTCTCAATAAAGAGAAAGAGAGGAAAAAAGTAATACATAAATATTCTATCTGTAAAAGGTCTTCCCCATTTCAGTTTCAGTTTCCATTTTTGTTGGAGGAATGATTTAGTTTTTTTGTATTTTCCCTACTCCTGGGAAAGCCAGCTTCCTCCTGGCATCCTTTCTTCTATTTTTCCCGCCAGAAACCCCTCATTAGGTGCGGCGTCTTCTTTAGTCTTCTACCTCTTTTTTGCACTCACCTCTTCTGAGACCATGCCTACAATTGTGAATCAAATATCCTGGGTTCGATTCCCTTTCTGGGTGAGCCCTTACATAAACACTTTAAAACATATTAATATTTATTTTTATTATAGACTATGCATTTTCAGATACTGTTTCTGTTACACTGCCTTTATCATTGTATCATTGCTGTTTTTGTGTGTTTGTGTATTTTACTGGAGCATACATGAGTGTGTGTGTGTGTGTGTGTGTATATATATATATATATATATATACTTCACATAAAGAACACAGTTGTTTGGATGCACAGAAAAACAGCTTTTATTGAAGCCCAAAGAGAGAAAGAGAGAGAGAGAGAGAGAATGGTCAGAGTTCAGAATCCTAAAGACCTATTCACACCAAGTACAATTTTTACAGATTGGCCAAAGAGTGGCAAAACATGCTACAATAATATAGTGTTTCTTAGAGGAAATGGCCAAACCGGCAATAAAACAAGCATTTAAATATATAAATTAAAGGCAGTAGGGCTCAACAGAAATCCATACAAATTAGCAAAGAACCAATGACTGTGGACATGACTTGATAAAAAAAAAAAAAATTATTCATCAAAACCAAGTGTTTTTTCTATAATAATAGTGTACATAGGCCCCACCCCAGGTGTGCAGGGAGTTAACACTACTACTTTAGTCATTTTTTCAGTTTCAGAATTTCTGTGTATTTGGTGGTTTGTCCCTCTTGCTGCTGCTCAGACTCCACAGGTGGGTAAAAGCTCTTAGGAGCAAATCAGACCTACCTGAGAGTGTGAACATCAGCATCAGAGAAAGGTCTGTCAGTTTAAAATGAAAATAAAATCTGTATATTTTATAGTTTTAAATAAAAGTTTATAGTTTGGAGGAAGGATTTAGCACAGCATCTACACACACACATGCCCACACTCAAACAGTGGGGATTAAAGCTCATTTCCCAGGAAAGATGATGACGTCCTGCTCATAGTAATCTGAGAGAATTTTATTCAGCTCATCAATTCCCATCTCGCGTGGCTGAAGTTTGTTTTTCTCTGTAGACTTGCAGGGTTTCTGCTCAGAGAGGAAGGCCTTACACTTAACTATATTCTTTTTGTTCTTGCAGTAATAAGCAGACCAGAAGAATTTGGGAACGTTGACTCCATGCTCAATGTCTTCCGACCCTCTTTTTATCGGCAGCCATGTTTCTCCTGGAATCACTCCGGCCACAATGTACGCCTCTTCATTAACACAGCCTGCTTTAATTTGCCTGCGCATCACGTTCTCCACCTGTGTTGCCCAGTTATTATTATTCTCCATTAGCTGCGGTGCTGCGTTGGTGAGTGTGTAGGTGGAGTCTGTATGATCTTTATCAACAGCATGACCTCTTGGAAACACGTGGCCTCTGGTGTAGCGACACCCTTCATGCTCAATGTTGTAATCAGGGTCCTCAGCCTGATTCTTCAGGATTTCCCCTTCGGACGCTCTCATCTCATCGCCCGGAAGATCATCCAGCTGTGTTGGAAAAAGGAAGAGAGAATGGAACTGAAAGTGCAGAAAGACCTCTAGTTCCCTCACTAACCCAGAAATCCTCAGGTACATCAGTACATGTCTGACACCACAGGCTTCTTCCAAAGATGTGAAGTATTTGCATCCATTACTCCGGTAGAAGTGTTAGTTATATATATTATTTTTGCACTCTGAAGTATACTACTAGGTTTAGATGTAGGTCTGTTTAAGAGTTCTTTTATTAGAATTACTGTTAGACTACACATATAACAATTAGCAGAAGATTCTCAGGATATGTACCGGTAATGGATTGTAGTACCTTCAGTGTGCACAGGATTATAATAGGAATGAAGAAGCCTTGAAAGAATATTTTCTATAAAATCTGCCAAATGTTTATCTGTTCTGTGTTGGATAATTACATTTTAAATGATCAGGTTCAGTGCAGCTCGTGTACTATTTACTCTAAGCTATTCCACCTTAAACTACAAGCCAAGAATACTTTATATATAAGGCAAGAATACTTAATTATACTTTTCCTAAGTATATCTTGATCAAAAGTAAATGCCAAATATACTTAGTCTTTTCTGTATAATTGTCAGTATGAGCAAAAAAAAAAAAATATATATATATGTATATGTATATGTGTATATATTCAAAAAAACAAAAGCATTCTTGTTTAATTTTAGTTTACAAAAAAAGTACACTTAAATAAACATCTTTTTAAAAATAAAATTCTTTACATACTGCAGTTCTTCTGTTTCTATGCATATTTATTACCCTTCATTCATCCTATTCTTTAATCTTCAGGACAGAGCAGCTACTGTTTGGGTGGTGGGTCATTCTCAGCACTGCGGTGACACAGACATGATGGTGTTGTGCTGGTTTTTAAACACCTCAGTGTGTGTCACTATTGGACTGAGAATAGTCCACCAACAGTGTCCTGTGGACAGAGTCCTGTGACTTCATTCTGGATCTGCTGCATCTAAAATAAAATACTGTTTGATGGAGACTGAATTAAATGATTAGTGTAAAGGCTTTATTTCGGTTTATATTTAATGGTAAAGTTGGTAAAGTCTCCTCATGTTTAGAGTTATTTGTGAGGGTAAACTGACGGATTATTTTACTGATGGGCACAGCTGATTGTTCATTATAGATTCTAAATCGATTTAATAAAGTAGGCATGTGCAGTAAACTCCTGAAAATACATTTCACAAATACTACAGTATAAAGCTTAATTATTAATATGTTTTGCTGTGTAGTGATTTACTTATTGTGAAATGCAAGGTGACAATGTCTAATTAGAGAGTTGTTAATACTGAACAGCTCACCATAAAATATATATATATATATTTGTCCCCCTGGGAGATCTGGCAGGAGCCAACACTAAGGTTGACTCACCTGTGGTTCAATCTTCCAAACGAATCCGTCTCCAAATCCTCTGTTCTTTTGATTAAATACGTAGGCGGAGTAGACGGGGATCCTGTGGTATGTGTCATACAGAGTGGCAAAACTCTGCTTTCCGTTCCAGACCTGACAGATCTGCCTGTACCGCTCGCCCTCCAGGACCGAGGTTATAACTTTATTCTGATCCTCTGGGTTGACCATGAAGAACTCTATACACTCTGTAAATGACTTTACAACCTTAGACATGGCCAGTGAGACGACCCCCAGCAGCAGCAGCAGCGTGAGAAGCTTCATCCTGACGTTCAGCAGATCTCCGTCTGAGGAAAACCATACATGGGATGCATATATAGAGAGAAAGGAGTGGGGTGTGGAGGAGATAACAGCTGATAACGGGAGCTAACCTGATACTGGGAACCTTTTACCTTTTACACACCTCAGTTCAGACATCATCAGCATCCCACAGTCACACACTGATGAACAGTCAATCATCAGAACAAATAATGAATAAAGCAGTAGCGCCTCAAATGCTTCGTATTCTCCCACACAGAAATGTAATATATGGCATCCCTATATCAACAGTGGTGTGTGTATATTAAGAATATGCTGCCTCTGTTCACATTGTGGCTCCAGCCAGAGATGTACATTCTCTACTGATCATGCACGCGCCCTGCTATTACGTTCAAACTTACTAACACCTTTTATATTTGGAGTCAATTTGACCCAGCAATTTTAAACTATAGAAAATTATTATATAATTATAAGAATTTTATGCAAGTTTATGTTACATGCTATTTGTTTGTTGACTACTTAAATAGCCATTTTAAAAGTGTTCTACCCTTTATACAACCAGAACACATGTAATGCATCTATGGAGAAATATGCACATCACAATAAAATTTAATTAATTTACATAAAATTGAAAATAGAATGCTTATTGGTATTTTATTGGCTTCATATTATTTCTTAGTACATATATAAAAAAAGTTTATCCAACTATCCCTGTACGCACACCTCCCTCTACATATATCATCGGATTGATGGTGTTCTGAAGAACTGAAATGCTGATTTTATTTGTTTCTTGGGCGTGGCTGACAGTATATCTGGTGAGACCTGGAACTATGTTGATGACATTAAGCAGCACTAAGTCTATCCTTGTGTTCAAGTCATGAGACAAACCATAACCTTTCACCTTTGGAGAAAGTCTGTTTGCTAGAGGGTCTACAGGGTCTGTCCATGTTTCTTGCAGTAATACAGATATAATTGCTATTTTAGGGCTCTGAAGTTTTTTGAAAATTATATAATTGCATGTCATAGTGACCAATCAGCCTGTCACCGAACTTTTGACTTTTTTCTGTAAAAACTACACAACGCAATACTTGTACTTTTACATTTAGTACTTGAGTAAAAGTAATACTTTGCTGCTTTTTCTTAAGTATGAAGCTTAAAGAACACTTCAACTTCTGAAGTCACTTATTTATAGACTGCTTGTACTTTTAGTCGAGTCTGGTTCTCTAGTACTTTATACATGTCTGGCTCCAACAGGACCACCGTAGAGCAGCGATTTCTTATGTGGTGGTCATTCTCAGCACTGCAGTGACCTTGATATAAAGTATTAGTTGTTAGTGTGTGTACTGTGCTGCGATAAGTGGATTAGAGGCAGCAGTGCTGTTGGAGTTTTTAAACATCTCAGTGTCACAGCTGAACTGAGAATAGTCCACCAACCAGAAATATCTAGCCGGCAGCTTTTTGTGGGCAGCATCCTGAGGACACTGATGAAGAACTAGAGACTGACCAACACAAACAATTTAACCCTAATGTTGAGTTCAGCCTTTTGGATGAGCATATTTTAGTAACTACATCCTAATAAAAAAGTATTTCAATGGTAAGCCATTTCAGTTCTCTTCACTTCTCCACTCCTGCTGGTCATGCTGGTAAGCTTGGTCTTGACCCAACTCAGCGCACTACAGTGTAATGTGAGGTGGCAGTTTGTGCATTTGCATTCGAATAGTTAAACATTTCCTTGGCTGTCTATAGAGACTCCTCTCTATCTTTCTGTTCAAATAAAGGAAGTGCTGAAGGAGCTCTTTGGTAGACAAGACAGGTGGCAGTTATGTGATAAAGCTCAACTGAAAGTGTGCTTCAAAAATTCTAGTCACCAACTGCTCACTTTTCTTTTCACTTCTAAATAGTGTTTTTACTTTACTTTTACTTTTTACATTATTTTTCTTTCACAGTGCTGTGGAGGCATTTTGGCTCCCCACTATTTTCAGAATTGTTGTTGTAATTCTGTTACATTGGTGGGGTTTCAAGCATAAATCTCCCAATAGGATTCAGGTCAGGGTCATTTCACCCCTTGACTCTACCATTGACCCCTACATCTTGTTTTGTGTGTAACCCTTTCCCTTGGAACAAAGTTCCATTCATTAATATCTTTGTAATGGAAGCTTAAATTAGCTTTTATTTCATTTATTTTTTTCATTTAGCCTTAAAAGCTGCAGCCACTGCAGCATTTTCAATGCCAGACAGAGGTTTGATAAAAATGACGAGTGTTTTGGTGGACAGATTTTATTAAAGCAGATCTGCAGGACAGCATACTCTATTACCAGCATCTATCCAACAAGGAACATCAACTGATCCTTGTTTTATTTCTCCGTAGCAGCAGGAACAATTGCAAATCTTCAAGGATTTTTTTTTTTTATGCAACTCACAAAGGTGTTACTCAGTATGACTTTGCATACTATGCAGTGCTTTTGAAAACCTCTGTTGGCAAAGGAGAACCTTTTTACCCCAAGGAAAATTTTAATCTTTGTATAACCACTAAAATATTACACCCGCATAAAGTAACATTATGTTCATTAACAATTTAAAGAGCAACTTGTGTGCTCAAGTGATTGCAAAATGTTACAACTAAGAAGCCAACTTAAGCATGTTAAAGGCTTATTTCACAATTTGTCATAAAGGCTTTATTTAAGCTTAAGCACAAGCCTGTCAGCTGCTGTGAAAGGTTTATATTGGTGTTTAGTCTTATGAATGGTTTATATCCATAAAGTGCTCCACACAATTTTGTTTGTATTGTCATGTAGGTGTGTTATGGTGGACAAGGATATCAAGGAAATACCTTCGGACACCTTTGAACGTTCATTTTATCATCACCAAAGTAAAAAAACAAAAAAAAAAACAATTTTGTTGAGAGGTAAAATCTCTATTAGTTTTACTTGCTTAATTCACAGTTTATAAATGTAATTATTTGAAGCAGATTGTTTGGATCCTCTTTTTCATTTTTAACTTTTTCACTTTGTGTGGGGATATAAGATTTTTACTAGGCCTTAAGTGGCTATTTAAATGACAATGTTGTGCCATACTACCAGTATGCAAAATTATGAGCAAAATCTTTTTACTATAAAAAACATCTTCAGTGAAATTCTCAAAAAAATTTCTCATTAAAATTGTAATGAACAATCATTCAACATTTTATACTGTTATTTTAAGGTAATTATACATAGTCTAGTTCTTGTTCAGGTTTAACATGAACTGAGAAAAATCCAATAATATTATTTTTCAAAGAGATCTCCAGGCTGCTGGCAGAATACAGTCAAAATCCCCCAGGATGCGTCAGAAGCTGCACAAATGATGAAATCCAGTGTGGGGGAAAATCAACATTTATTCCATGTATTCCTGATTTACTTCATGTATTCATAATCAATTATACTGATTATTCCTGTTAATCATTCAATATTCATCCTGTTAATCATTCAATCAGTATTTTATCATTGAGTGTTATGTGAACTTATATTCTCTGATAAGGCCATTCATTCAGACTTAAGGGCAAAGATTATAAAAGCAGCTTCTGCCTGGAGACTAGCGGGTCATAGCAAATGGTGTTTTCTGATTTATGAATTATTCTTGACTTTTGCTTATTCGTGCGTTTTCTGTTCCTCTTTTTAAGAGAACAAGACGTCCAGTGTTTTTTCAGCATCTTTTCTCTTGTTAGGTCCCAATCTTTTATTCCATATATGGTAGTGACCTGTTCCAAAACAGAAAACGAGGGGATTGCCTCATGTATGCAGGGGGGACTGTATAAAAATGCCCAGTCGACACAGAAAGGGGCTTTTTCCGACTTTCTTGACTACTCTCATTCTTCATCCATTGCTTTTGCTTTATTTTTCCTTTTTGCAACTTCAAAATAAAAACCTTCTCTTTTTGGCATCCCGGCTCGTTGACTGTCTTTGTCGAATTCCACGACAAATTGGCGTCCCTGCGGTGGGCTGCTCGTGCACCGGGACCTCTAGACCCTGCAAGAAAAGCGGAGGACGCTCTTGGGTTAAAAAAAAAAAAAGAAACCCAACCTTAGAACCTCAACTGTTTTTTAGAGGAAAAGGCGTTTTCTCTGGGGGTCGAGGGGTGTCCGGGGCCGCTGCAGCCGCACCACGTGTGAGTATATTTTTATATCTTTCTTCGTCTGGTTTGAGCCCCCTGGCACACAGTCTGAGTTGATGTGAAGAGGTTAGAGGCAAAAGGAGGAACCTGTAATTCTTTGGTGCTGTGTGTTTGCCTCAATCCGAGATTTGGGGCATAGCCCAGAAAAACTGGTTCCTGGGGCCGGATAACCCGCCTTTGTATGACGATATTTAAAGGTTAAAGATTTTTTCCCCTGGTTTTTTGTGAGAAAACGGAGGGCACAGTCTGACGGGGCTGTGAGCACATAGGCACAGCGATAGAGTCGCGAACCTGCTGGTGAAGAAAAATGGATCGATCCCTCATCTGTGTGTTGAGAGCGGGGGGTTTCGGGCCAGAGGGGAAACTTTGTTAAAGTACATTTTTCTAAGGGGAAATGAACGGGGATGCCGAAAGACAAGTGTCTTATAAATTTTTTTGCTATCTAAATTTTTTTTTGGCTTTGCTCCGCACCGCTTCCGTTCTTTTCTCACTTCTAAATTTTTCTGTCTGGTTTTTATCCTCTCGTCTTTTCCTGTTTAGAGTGAGTGAAACAGAAGTGTGTGCGACAGTGCGACTGACAGAGAGGAAAAGAAAAGGGTGTACGAGTGTCTGTTAAAGGGATTAAAAGTGTACCAGTGAGTGAGAAAGTGTATGGCAGCGAATTAAAGAGTGTGTGTAAGGCAGGGTGAGTGAAACAGAAGTGTGTGCGTATGTGTTGGAGTGTGTGTGAAACTGTGTGAGAGCGGGGCTGATTGAGTGTACGAAGTCGTGAGTGACAACGAAATAGGAAATGGATGAGTCCCACTGCAGGGGAGGAGTCCAAGGTGGAATAGGTGGAGTTGGTCCAGCCCATTGGGTTTTAGACTGAGAGGTTGATTTTTAATTGTGAATTAACGCTTGTGAGATATCATAGAAAATAGAGTAATACACAGTGAAAATGAGGGACAGAGGCGAACAGAAAAAGAAAAGGCTTTTGTATGGGTAGATATATATATATATATATATATATATATATATATAAGAAAATATAAGGATATAAAAAACCTAACTATACAAGGTAAAGATCTATCTGTAAACGGAGCAGTGCAGTAGATGTTACTAACGGTCATAAATAATTAAATAATTAACAGAGTAAAGTGCAATGACATCTATTATGACAGTGACTAATGTGAAATAGAAATATAATATAATATACATATGCATACGCTATAAGACAGTTCTAAAATAAAAATGTGAAAATGTGAATACCCAATCATGAGTACAGTGTACTTTAATGTAAGCGAGGTTGGGAAAAATGTTAATATAAATAATTAAGTTGTTGAATAATGTCGGAGAGGTATGTGACTGGATAGAGTTTATAGAATTTAATAAAGGGATTATGGGGTTGGTTAGCAAAACAAATTAAAAATAAAAGTAACTGGAAATTCCAAAATATACTATGCCATGCAGTACTGCTGTGTCAGCTGTCCTCAGAGCAGGACAAATAAACATGGTTTCTTGTTTGATTGTTAAATAAATAAGTTTAATAAATAGAAAATGCTACATAGTGAATAGTGAATGAATTAATGAGTGAGCCATTCCAAACACAGCTTTTTATCAGGTGATTTAGTCAATTATCTTACTATTCGTTTCTCATTCAGACTGATCTCAGTTCAGTCCTAGCTGAATGAGACTTATATAAGACAGATGTAATATCTAATTTCTCTATGTTACATTTTGATCCTCATAAGAGGGATAGTTGATTTCAGAAACCAATGAGAAAAGACCTTATTTATTTGAAAATGAAGGTCTTTCTCATTTTAAATAAGGGGAAATAAAATGTGTTTGAAAATGCAGCTCTCTGTTTTGCTTTACGGTATTAAATTAGACTAGAAAGAGATCTGGAAAACAGCATAAATTTGGTTTTCATGCTTATACAATGCCACCTATAAAACAAATGCATAATTTTCTGGCTGTAGCATGAACAAAATCAGCTAAGCAATATAAAATTGTTTCATCTGCATAATGGTAAAGTTTGCAATCTGAAGAAGCAGAGCCAGTAATATAATTTATGTATATATATATTAAATAAAACTGGACCAAACTTTAACCTTGTGGTACATCTGTGAGATACAGATGCCAAATCTGAATAATTATTCATTGACATGCACTCTTTTGGGTCTATTCCAGAGCAGTGTTATCAAAGCAAATAATTTAAGCTAAATTCAGTGGGAGAGAAAGGGTGATACTGATGGTAATAAGGAAAATCTGTATACAATAATAACAAATAATAAACCATGGGTACTTGGTGCCTTGCACAGGCTTTCACGGCGAACACCAGAGTGTGAGTTTGTGACAGTGTGACATACCTGGGTTTGTGCTCCCTGCAGAAACACTACAGCACTGAATGTTGATGAAACAGTGCTGCTACGCTGTGTGGTTCAGTGGGCTAGGCTGGTTAGCCAAAGACGGGTAAGATCCCAACATATTACACAGGGACAACCTAAGACAGGCACAGTCTCGATCTGACCACCACATGCATTTCAACAGAAAACGGAGAAAACATCGTGGAAGGGAAGCGCAGCCCAGGGGGGAGTGAGTGGATGAATGACGTGATGGGGTGTGTGTTCAGTGGAGGCCTGGGCAGGGTAGACCAGCCCAATGGACAGTAAAGAGGGTGAAGCAATTTTGTGTTAAGTTCTCTGAAACAGAAATTCTGTTTCAGAAAAAGGAAGGAGACACGGAGGACCCCTTAACAGACTTCCAAAATGAATAGAGAACCTTAAACATGATTATAACGAATCGAAAGTCTTGTTTCAGATCTGTTTACACAGGGGGAGAAGGAGAACGTGGTGCAAAGGTGGACCAGTCCAGACACAGAGTGAGGGCTACTCCGCCATTGCGCACGAAAGGGGAACGAGCATGGCTGGATTGAGCCTTTCCAGGTGACTGAGAGAACAACGCAGCGCAGAGGTCGCTAACTGAAATCAGGAGGAGACGAGAGAGCAGAAGCTGAATCGTCTGACTCAGACGAAGGCCGCAGCAGGAAGGAGGGGTAGCACACTCACCCCGCAGCAGCAGACAGCAGGGGCTGTCAGTGCCTGGCTGTGACCGAGGAGCGGAATTGAGGAAGTAACTCATTCAGCAACGTTTCGATTGCGTCAAAGTACACTACATACAAAGACTCTTAACACATCTCATTAAAAAACACACATAGTCTTATCACACACCAACTCATACTTTTCATTCACTTATATAGCAGACATCAAGAGCCAGAATAAAGCTCTTCGTACGTGGGGCTGAGGCAGTCTACCTTCAGAACCCTGAATTCCGAGAAAAGATTTTATTGTATTTTTTCCTTGTTGCTCTGGGAGCAGGACAACAGCAGGACATTGTGCATTTGACCATCACAGAAGGACACACGGACAGATATCATTGTAATCAGCATCTATGTGTTGAAAATTATTATTATTATTATTTTTTTTTTTTTTCTTATTGTTTAATCAAAATGAAAATTTTTGATTAAAAGGGGGGAAATGTGGGGGAAAATCAACATTTATTCCATGTATTCCTGATTTACTTCATGTATTCATAATCAATTATACTGATTATTCCTGTTAATCATTCAATATTCATCCTGTTAATCATTCAATCAGTATTTTATCATTGAGTGTTATGTGAACTTATATTCTCTGATAAGGCCATTCATTCAGACTTAAGGGCAAAGATTATAAAAGCAGGGGTCTGCCTGGAGACTAGCGGGTCATAGCAAATGGTGTTTTCTGATTTATGAATTATTCTTGACTTTTGCTTATTCGTGCGTTTTCTGTTCCTCTTTTTAAGAGAACAAGACGTCCAGTGTTTTTTCAGCATCTTTTCTCTTGTTAGGTCCCAATCTTTTATTCCATATATGGTAGTGACCTGTTCCAAAACAGATCACGAGGGGATTGCCTCATGTATGCAGGGGGGACTGTATAAAAATGCCCAGTCGACACAGAAAGGGGCTTTTTCCGACTTTCTTGACTACTCTCATTCTTCATCCATTGCTTTTGCTTTATTTTTCCTTTTTGCAACTTCAAAATAAAAACCTTCTCTTTTTGGCATCCCGGCTCGTTGACTGTCTTTGTCGATTTCCACGACACCAGCGAACTTGGCCAAAGCGTGATCAACAACAAGAAGGCCAGTTTAGCATTTCCTGGTCATATGTATTCTGTGATTGGTTGGTTTATATGACATTCAGCTGAAAATGCAGTCTATAGAAACAAAACATTCAGAATGCAGATCACACATTTACTTTAACTTGCAAAGCTGCTGTATCACTTGTCTTGGGTACGCCTCCAGAATATGGACTGACCTCAAATGTCTTTGGAGCCAGTCCATGAGTCACTGTGTCATACCAACTCATAAATGGGGCCAAGCCATTTTCACTTTGTCCCAAGAACTTCCTGTGTATGAAAACTGAGTCAGTTTAAGTCTTTCAAGCTGACAGCCTCTGATTGTATTATTACAGAACCAGTAACCGGGTCTGGGATGATTAACCACTTTTGGGGTAAAAAGAAATTCTATTCATTTTACAACAATGAAATTTACTGTACAAGGTTTCATACAAAAAATATTTGGTAACACTTTACTTGGATGGTCCATTTTTGACACTAAAGTGAGTGTAAACTAACTATCAAAAACATGTCACTGAACTGTTCCATGAATATCAAGTTCCTCTGTCAATAGTGGCATCACATTATATCATATAGATGATCAGGTGAGTGTCATCTGCATCTCAACAACGTGTCAACTGCATATCAACAACATAAAAAGTAAATTCTCAACTACATCTAGCAAAGATTTATCTACTGATAGGCACCTTAGTGTAACATGACATCTCTATGTTTTGCACCACCCAACAACAATTAGTGCAATTAAAACATAGACTGTCAACTGCATGTCAGTTGACCCTCAATTGAGTTTGTTTGAACACTATGTTGCGTATATGCTGAATATATGTTGAAAGTCAAGGACTCACCTTTTACATGTATTTTAATCATCATTTGGACCATCCAAGTAAAGTAAAACCATGATGGTCAACTTTAACTAAGCTAAATAACTTCTTTGTGTCAACTGCATGTCAGTTGACTCTCAGCTTAGTTTATATTTCACTAAGTTGCGTATATGCTGAATATATGTTGAAAGTCAAGGACTCACCTTTTACATGTATTTTAATCATCATTTGGACCATCCAAGTAAAGTAAAACCATGATAGTCAACTTTAACTAAGCTAAATAACTTCTTTGTGTCAACTGCATGTCAGTTGACTCTCAGCTTCATGTCCATTACATTACCATAGATATGCAATGAGGAATAAGTACAAGGGATTTGAAAAAGAAGAGGTTTTATTACACATTTTTTCACATAAACACAAATATTATATGAAACATTTTTCCAGGTAATTGTGAATAAAAATGTCTGAAAGAAGTGACCGTTTAACAGGTCATTAACTTTAACTTTAACATTAACTTGTTTAGTCCCCTTAGAGAAGTAATGCCAACAATATATATCTCCCTAGGGCAGATTAATAAACAAAGCTATTGGAACCATTTAATGCCAGGTGTGGGCTAGAGGGGTATAAAGTTCTGAATAAAGATTATAAACACACACCAAAAAAAAAAAAAAAAAAAAAAACACACACACACACATATATATATATATATATATATATATATATATATATATATATATATATATATATATCACATTACTACAGTCATTTTTAAACCATTTCAGAATTACAGGTCAAACAGCCAATAAAACAAAACATACACATTACTGAAATATCAAAAACAGTATACTGAATTACCTTTTTGCTCTATGCACATCTGATGTCTTTAAAAAGTCTACCAAGCACCCCATATTTGTGCATTCTGCCCAACCAGTATGTCCACTCTATGAAGCAGAGATGCTTTCTTAAAGATTTCTCAGACCTGTTGGCTCTCATATGCCAAACCTCCTTTTTGTATGTCTGCCATGCCCTCTCGATGTTTTGTGTGTGCAGACCTGAAATCGGGTCGATGTAGTTTTGACTGTGGTTAACCCTTACATGCCGATATCCTTCCTCTTTTAGGCTTGAGTAAGCTCTCCAGTCATCGCTTACTACAAGAGTCGTAGGCTTAACATGTTTTCTGATGATCGGGATCAGTGTGTTTTTGTCTCTTTTTTTGACCAGGCGGAGTATGGGACGCTTGAGGTGTGGCCTTATTTCAAGCATTCCAAATACCCACGTTCTCTTCCTCCTCCAAGTGTTTCCATAGCGACCTTTGCCATACTAGAAAAAGACCAAAGGTATAAGGGTTGTACAAATAGTTTAAAATCATTTAAATAACAGCTCTACAACCTTACTGTATAGAGACAAAGTGCAAAGCGTCATCGGGAGAAAACCACACCCCTTGTAGGGGAAAACATTATGGATGGTTTGAATAGAAGTGAATGGGAAATTGTGGCTTGCAGTGTCTTTAAAGAGCTTGATGTCATGGGCCCTGCATTGTTTAATATCACAATATATATTGTCGAAAAAAGAAATGTTTTTGAAAAAATATGGGGCAGCCCTAAAAGATATATACTAAAACTAGATATGACTGTACTCCACTGCTGTTCATTTTCTGTTATAATGTTTTGTGGAGGATATACAGCACCAAGCGAAGAGTTGCCACTGTGACTCATAATGTACCATTCCCTCACAGAGGTTGACAGACTAACATTTTCAACCTTAGCTTACATCTATAACATATGACACTGCATCTTATTAACACTCCTGTTTCAAATGCTGAAGTGTAGCTCCACTATTATATATTATAAGAACTACTATTCCCATTATCTGCATCAGTCAAAAATAATATTTAATATTCATAGCCTAAATAAACTAAAGATGTACCCAGTGATCTATACTAACTAGACAACCTAAAAATGTCAGGAGAAATTTAAACTAGCCCAAAAATCACTGGAAATTAATGGATAGAAGATTGTAGAGTTCACTGGCTACAGTAGCTTAAGTGAGCTGATATGCTTAAAGCATTTCACCCCTTTTGTAAAATTAGCCGATTAATATATGATATTAATTTAGACTGATACATAACAAGGGTGATATGGGTAACAACAGTGTTAATAAGATGTAGTATAATACACTAGATTTGAACATTTTGATGACAGTGTTAGCTAATGTTAAATAGCCTATCCTGCCTGGTGTCTCCTTGGGGTAGTGGTACATTAAGAGTCACAAATAGTGACTCCATGTGATGATATTTCCTGGGTAACACAAGGGAAGGCCAGTCATATTTATTTTTAGTACAAATCTTAATATATATATATAAAACTGTTGCGTATACTTTAAGTTAAAGCTGTTTAAAGACACAGTGAGGTGCAATGTCTCATTCACATCTCATTCTCATGTGTGTGTGACCATTTAATTGCAGACAGTGTGCTCAAGATATTTTATGTTTTATCTGCTCAGCTTTTTTTCTTTATTAATGTACACCCATTCCTGCATTTTATCCATGCAAAACGTTCCAAAAAATGGTGGGACAGATTAAATTTAAGGCTAGTAATAAGGTAAAATATTAAATACAATTTATTTGAAACACATCATGTCGTGGTCATGATTTGATTCAAAAGCAGCCTCCACAAACCACAGAGTCTCTGCTACCACTTACAACTTTACTGTACAGAAGCAGCGTCCACTTCTCTACTGGACTCACATCACACAGAGGAAGCACAGTGTTTTGTTGACAGAGTGATCAGTATTACATATCTTTTTGGTGAAAATTAACACTGTGTGCTCCAGACCAAATACAACAAGTCTAAAAGGTTCTCTCATGGTATGGGTGTGTCAATTACACATATATAGGCATGCTGTGAAATGTATGGGTACTGGGCTGGCTGGACTGCAGTCCTGATCTGCCTCCAATAGAGAATGTATAAACAAAAAACAACAACAACCCTGCACTCATACACAACTTACTAAAATATTTTCTGTGTCTGTGTTTTAGTGTTTGAAACACTTCATCACTTAGTATTCTTGATTAAAAGTGTTGTGTGAAGTAATGAAAACATTACAAAGTGGTAAATGCTTTGCTGTCCCAACTATTTTTAAATTTGTGGCAGGGCTGAAATGGACGTATATTTATAAACATTAATATTACTAAATAAAATATATTAAGAAATTAAATGAAGTTGAGCAGATAAAATGTACTGGGCTCATACTGTCTGCAATCAAATAAATGTCAAAATAAATGTTAGAAACAGCTTTTTTTGTTTTATGCATTTTCCAAACTGTTCCACATTTTTCTGATCTGGGGTTCTGGAATATGTAATCCAAATCATATTAATATTTTACAAATTTGTGTACCTCATTGCAGGCTTAATCACTTATTTGTTTTAGAAACCAGTACTGCCAATTACTTTTTTTGTGTCACACCAATAAATGGTCTATGGGATTTCAGTTATGTTAATTAAATTTATATACCTTTCGCTTGTGGCAGAACTTGCTCTCATCAATCTGAACAATGATGTCAGCTCCCCCCACTTTCTGTCCTTTCTTTTTGCGAAACTTTCGCAGACTTTTGACGCACATTTGCTTGAGTTTGTTGGACATCATAGAGAGGGTCCTGGTGCTCTTTGTTATTCCATCTTGGATCATGTCCACCTGTCGCATTTGTAAGCCTTGTGAGAACCTACAAAAACAAAAAAAATTAGTGTTGAACTTTTCTGAAACACGGTAAAAGGTGCAGCTGGGACACATCCTCAGTTCAACGCTGAGGATGTGTCCAGGCTGCACCACAAAAGATTTAGGCTCAGGCAAATCAGGCATTCATGTCAATGGCATATACACATTGCCGAAATTTACAGACTCACCTATGTATGTATTTCATCCATGTAAAAAGGTCACTGTGGGAACCTGAGAAGAGCGACTCGGCTCTCACACTTCTCTTCAACCTTCCACAATGCCGCCTTCGACACTCCCTGGCAAACAAATTGTTGCAAAAGGTAGAAAAATTTATGTCCTATCATATTAGAGTACCGTATGGAGTAGGGTATGCAGTTCTGTGTTTCAGGAAAAATATATATATACACAAACCGGATTCCAAAAAAGTTGGGACACTAAACAAATTGTGAATAAAAACTGAATGCAATGATGTGGAGATGGCAAATCCGGTTTGTGTATATATATATACAGCTCTGGAACAAAAATGAGACCACTTTTAGTAAAAAAAAAAAAAGTTAACTTATTTCAGTAATTCAGTTACAAATGTGAAACTCATATATTATATAGATGTATTAAACACAGAGTGATCTATTTTAAGCGTTTATTTATTTTATTGTTGATGAATCAGTGTCTCAGAAAATTTGAATATTATATTATAAGACCAATTGGTACTTTCTGCAGTGTGGGCAGTTTGCCAAGTCCTGCTGGAAAATGAAATCCACATCTCCATAAAATTGTCAGCAGAAGGAAGCATGAAGTGCTGTAAGATTTTGTGGGAAAACCAAACTGCACTGACTTTAGACTTGATAATAAAACACAGTGGATCAACACCAGCAGATGTTGCACATGTCTCTCCAAACCATCACTGATTGGTGGAAACTTCACACTAGACCTCGAGCAGTTTGGACTGTGTGTCTCTCCACTTTTCCTCCAGACTCTGCTCCCTTGATTTACACATGAAATGTAAAATTTACTGATGATCAGTGATGGTTTGGAGAGTCATGTCTGTCATCTGCTGGTGTTGATCCACTGTGTTTTATTATCAAGTCTAAAGTCAGTGCAGTTTTGTTTTCCCTCAAAATCTTACAGCACTTCATGCTTCCCTCTGCTACTGACAACTTTAATGGAGATGCAGATTTCATTTTCCAGCAGGACTTAGCACACTGCCCACACTGCCAAACGTATCAATTGGTCTTATATAATATCCAAATTTACTGAGACACTGATTTTTGGGTTTTCATTCAATCACCAACAATAAAAGAAATAAACGCTTAAAATATATCTCTGTGTGTTTAATACGTCTATATAATGTATGAGTTTCACATTTTCAACAGAATTACTGAAATAAAGTAACTTTTCAAAGATATTCTATATCTATATTATCTATATATATATTAGATGGCCCTGTATATATATATATATATATATATATATATATATATATATATATATATATATATATAGCCAAAATGAATGGGATTCATGTGAAGCATTTAAGCAAAATCAGTTTATAAATGATTAATAATTTTTAAACTGAAACTTTTACTAATTTTTATAACACAAAATTTTATCAAAGGTTTCAGCTCTGCAGACCTTTCAAACATGCTCTGACTGTATCTCCAGCATCTTCAACCTCACAGTAGCAGCAATGCTAGCGCCTATACAGCTTAAAACCTGTTTACTGATGAAACACTAAGATATGTTGATAAGTATTCTTTGCTTTTTTAAGGAAATACTTCATTTTACTTTCCTATATTAAAGAAAAATCCCGACCTAGGGAATAGTTCGTATTTTTTATTTGTGTTTTTAGCCGTGTAGCTTAATTCACTCCCATTCATTTTGGACTCTCTCGCGGGCTCCCCCTAGCGGCTGTCAGTCATTTTCTGATATAACGGCGAAGACAGTAACAGCTCTGTTACTGCAGACTTTGGTTAATAGGTATTTTATGTTGTGATAAAATAGTTTATTTTATTATAACAGAGTAACAGATTTTAGATATTAAGGAAAAATATGTCTTAGATTGTAGACTGACTGTACATTTTCCAATTAGCTTATATAAACAAAATGACCTTACCATATAAAATTGTCAGCACAGTGGGAATGTACCATCCTCATCCTCTTGTTACACCTCTTGCATTTTAGTTTGCGTTTTAGTAATTTTTCATTTTGCATCCATCTGATCAGGTTATAAGATGTTTTTTTGTTTTTTCTTACATAAACATTTTTCATTAATCTTCGTAAAATACTCATTGCTTCTGTAGCCACCTAATCACGGTACTGTTTTAAGCTCTGTTTGTTTTAAAGTAAGAATAGGCGCGCTTTTATTTCATTTGCTGAAAGTCTCTGTGGCTTTTCATCCTGCTCTCTGATTGGCTGTTGGAAGACGTGATGAGCTGGAATGAAGAAGTCCCGCCCCACTCTCTGACCGCGGAGCTCAATTAAAGTTAGGTAGGTCTTTCTCTGCTTGTACTTTTTACCGAGCCTGTACACGAAACGGCTTGAGGTGCTGCTCGTTTGGTTTGGCTGTAGAACAAAGCTTAATACAGTTTTCTTTTTTTGTGTAATTTGCAGTAAAACTCAGGAGCACGCGTGTGTTAGATGGGTAAATGGCTGCAGGATTGAAAACGCGCGCCAGAGCTCGTTTACTGGCCACAGATGAGGCAGAGGAAAGGCGTCAGGAGAGCACGGTGGTTCAGGGTACGGTAGTCAGTTATCTTTTAAGGAAATATTTCACTAATAATCATGTTATACATCGTGTTTAAATTGTTCTGGAAACACAAAGATTGCAATTTGTCATGCTACGTGCAGCTCAGTGAAGCATTTTAGTGGATGTACTAAGCACCAGCTGTCTACCACTGATGTTTAAGGATCTGGCTAGCTTACTCTTCTTAGCTAATGTTAGTTAACTAGTTACCAACCTAGGTAGGTTAGCTAGTCAGCTGACTAGCTGATTTTGAATACTCTGATCTAAGTACATTTGTACATAAAATATGATGAGTTAACTAGGAAAAATATTGTGTGCTATATTAAGTTATTTACTATCATGTAATCATATAACGTTATACAGAGCCATCTAAAAAAAATAGAATATCTTTAAAAAGTTACTTTTTTTATTTCAGTAATTCAGTTGAAAATGTGAAACTCATATTATATAGATGTATTACACACAGAGTGATCTATTTTAAGTGTTTATTTATTTTATTGTTGATGATTCTGGCTTACAGCCAATAAAAATCCAAAAATCAGTGTCTCAGAAAATTAAAATATTATATAAGACCAATTGGTACTTTCTGCAGTGTGGGCAGTGTGCCAAGTCCTGCTGGACAATGAAATCCGCATCTCCATAAAAGTTGTCAGCAGAAGGAAGCATGAAGTGCTTTAAGATTTTGTGGGAAAACAAAACTGCACTGACTTTAGACTTGATAATAAAACACAGTGGATCAACACCAGCAGATGACAGACATGACTCTCCAAACCATCACTGATCATCAGTAAATTTTACATTTCATGTGTAAATCAAGGGAGAAATCAGAGTCTGGAGGAAGAGTGGAGAGTGTCCAAACTGCTCGAGGTCTAGTGTGAAGTTTCCACCAATCAGTGATGGTGTGGAGAGACATGTGCAACATCTGCTGGTGTTGATCCACTGTGTTTTATTATCAAGTCTAAAGTCAGTGCAGTTTTGTTTTCCCACAAAATCTTAAAGCACTTCGTGCTTCTTCCCTCTGCTGACAACTTTTATGGAGATGCAGATTTCAATTTCCAGCAGGATTTGGCACACTGCCAAAAGTACAAATTGGTCTTATATAATATTCTAATTTCCTGAGACACCAATTTTTGGGTTTTCATTGGCTGTAAGCCAAAATCATCAACAATAAAATAAATAAACACTTAAAATTGATCACTCTTTGTTTAATACATCTATATAATATGAGTTTCACATTTTGAACTGAATTACTGAAATAAAGTTATTAAACTTTTAAAAGATATTTTACTTTTTTGAGATTGCCCTGTATATATATATATATATATATATATATATATATATATATATATATATATATATATATATATATATATATTCATTACTTCAAAGTGACTTCAGTGTTTGTTAAAGTTAAAATTGAGTTGCTCTCATTTGTGATTAAAGCCCTTTTGATTCCTAAAACCATACTCTGTGTATAACATTACTTAGTTATGTGTAATTGACACTTTAGAGATACCTCAACCTTTGAAGGTTTAATGAGTAGTTGCAAGCTGGGTTATATTGCTAAAATGCTCTTATGTTTATTTTCCTTATTTGTTCTTAGGTGCCTCCTGTTATGCACCACAGCCTTTTAAACAAGATGTTCTGAAATGGCAAAGTAAGGTTGAACATTTAGAAAACCAAATTAAAGACTTAAAGGAGGATAATGCATTTCTGCGTAAACAATTGGAGGACCAACAAAAGAAAGGTACGGTTATATTTGTGTGTGTGTGTGTGTGTGTTTGTGTGTGAGAGTGAATGAATGTTTTTATTTTTGTTTCCTACATAGTAAATGAATAGTGAAGTGATTTAGACTATAAAGGAAAACATAAGGAATCATGTACAAACTTAATAGTGTTAAAAAACAATACAAAAAACAGAATACTTTGTGAAGTGTTTAGATGTTCCTACCTGGGGTGTGGTTAACTTGCAGTTTCTGAGGCTGGAACTTAACTTAGGATGAACTTATCCTGTAATGCAGAGGTAACTTGCGGTCTTACTTTCCTGAAATGGTCCTGATGAGAGCCAGTTTCATTGTAACATTTGACGGTCTTTGTGACTGCACTTGAGGATGCTTTCAAAAATGTTTCAGATTGACTGACCTTTATTTGAATAGTTCTTAGTTGAGTAATTCTTGCTCCTCATAATTAGAATATTTCTTTACCACTGATGATCTCAAACACAAGAGGCAAGAAATTCAAGTAATTAACTCTTTACAAGTCACAATTTTAAATTTTAACACTGATTTCATAGTGTCCAAAACACACTGTTTTTGTGTGTGTATATATATGCAGTATATATTACATTCTCTTTTCATATATAGATTGGATTAGGGCTGGGCGATATGGATCAAAAACTATATCTTGATAATTTTTTTCTGAATTGGGATATACGATATATATCTCTTTTTTTTTATCCCATAAGGTAATATCAAAAAGATACTTTAGAGATAAAGAGGCATGATCCAAATTTTATATTGGTATTTTTATAATTCAGTGCCGTTGTTCTGTCGAATTGTCCTACCCATTGATACATACTCCCAAAGGTACTGCGCATGCTCTGACCTGCACAATTTAATTATTTATCATGTTCTTTATTTATAATTAATCTGTTTTATAGGGGTTTATGTGCATTTAACACAAAAGTGCAAATGGAAACTAATAATTACAATTATTATTATAAATAAATACAAAAGCAGTTTGTAATGAGCTCTATGTGCCATCATTTGCCATGATACAATGATTTATGCAATCCAAATCTAATAACGTGCATCTACTGAAATGTCACTGGTTACATACCCTAAACCAGTGCTTTTTTTGTATTTTTACAGTTAAATATATAGATTAGGGCAGCACGGTTTGACAAGATAGGACAATTTGACAGAACACCGTATCCTGTATATTAGAGTAGCCTAGCAGTTCTAGCAGCATTTTATATAATCAACAACTGAAAGTCATTTCAAATTATACTAATTATAAACATATATATTAAACAATTCCTCAAATTATTTTTTTTTTAACTTAAAGTAGCCTAAAAACAAGGGATATATAAAATATATGCTTTTGGAAAAAGGGCATTTAAAGTGCTTAAGAAAAAATAAAATAAAAAGCGCAGTTTGAGTTTTCTGTATATCTGGGCTGAAACAGTGTCAGGTCTATTCTCATACACATGTGAAGGAGCTGATTGATCAGTTCAGGTTAGAGTGGGTGTGTCTGCTCTAAAGATGAGTGTTAGTTAGTTCAGTGGTGATGCTTCAGAACATGAGACGCGCTGCTGTTTCTCTGAAAAGTCGGGTTCTGCCGTCACTGTGTATTTTTATAAAGAACATTGTCCGGATGAGCTTCGTATCTCTCCTCTGTGCGCGTCACACTTTATTTAGAACGCAGGCGATTGATCTTTGAGTTTCCTGCACTGCAAAACCTCTGTCAACGGCTAATAAAGTTTGAAATAAACCCTCTAGAAGTGAACTAGTTCTCAATAGTGGACCAGGTCCGCCTATTACTGACCCCCGCTCTACAAAATACCTTATTCTGCTGCTCATCTTACTCGCTGAATCAAAACCATCTAAAAATGAGATGTAACGGGAGGTTTCTCTGTCACCTTCTCTCTCTCTCCCCGCTCTGCTGCTGATGCTGACTGCGGTGGGGGAGGGGTAGTGTGTTCAGTGAGGGAGGGAGGCAGGGCTAGGTGAAGCTGTACAGAGACACAGCGGGAGAACTGATGAGGCTCACTGTAACGCAGCGTAGTCTATATCGATATGAACAATATTGTCTCGTCTTATATCGCACCTTATTGCATTTTTTTTATTAGTTGGCCCTTAAAGAACCTGTTATGTGTTCTGCTTGATTAAAATAAAAATAGGCTTCAAACATCCAAACAAATCCAAACAAGAATTTGAACAAGTCAAATGTCAAAACACTTATCAAAAAAACACTGTTGCAATCAGAACCGAAACTTTTTCGTGGGGTCAGAAATGTTCAGTGTCCAGTCATTAATAATAAGGACTTCGTAACCTCATACTTAAGAATTAAGAATATAATGCAAATTGGTTTCTATTAGTTGGGCTTGCTTCTGTAAAATAACTGAAACAATTAATTTAACTGGATGTAGAGCTGGGCGATATGGGAAAAAATCTTATCACGATATAGTTTTCCATATCAGTCGATATCGATATGTATCACGATATAAATCAAATCACTTTGTGTCACACTTAAAGGTTTGTTTTTATTAGTGAGAGAATAAGGGAGTGATGGAAGTTTTATCACAATATTTTTTTCTGTATCTCCATAATTATTAGGGCTGGCCCGAATAGCATTTTTTGAGCTCCGGATATTTGGCAGTAATTGGTAGCGAATATTCCAATATTAGTTTTAAAAAAAAACAAATTAATCATGAACGCGAGCCAGAACCCGAGCTTGAACGTCAGCCTGACTCAGGCGCTGCATGAACTCGGGCTTTTTTCCAATTTTTTCCAATTTTCCATGACTGAAAAAAAAACTTGGGCTATAAGCTCAATATTAAATATTTCGTTTGTTTAGAAATTATTTTATATTCTTAAACCATGTTAAATTATATTAGATTAGTAGGGCTGGCCCGAATAGCGTTTTTTGAGCTCAGAATATTAGGCACTGATTGGCAGCCAATATTGGAATATTTGTTTTTAAAAAGACGGATTAAAAACTGATTAAAGTAAAACAAAAATTGCAACTCGGCCCCTTTAATTCACCACAAAGTTTTCCAAGACCCAGCCGGAAAAAAAAAGATTTCCCACCTTTTCCTCAGCTGGGTCGGGCTCAAAAAATGATTTGTGATAGGCTGTTTTTTGGTTTGTTTGTTTAAGCACTTAGGCTTTTGTACTGCTGCAGTGCAATATTTAGATTTTATATTCTGAAATTCGTTAGGTTTTATTTCTTTTAGCATTTTGAACTTTTTTTCCAATTTCAAATTTTTTTTTTTCTGTTCGTTATGTTCTATCGGTCCTTGCGTTTTTTGTAGTTGAAGTTGAATTTAATATTGAAGTTCAATATTTCTAATTTATATTTTGAAATTCGTTAGATTATATTTATTATTGTATTTTGAGCTCACTTTAGTTGGTTATTTTCCAAATTCATATCTATTTTTCTGTTATTATTAAATGTTATTAGCTTATTAGCTTAGCTTGTCATTTAGCATACAGAACTTCTCACGGATTTTTAATGAATGTTGATTTATTAATTTAAAAGCTGTACCTTATTAAAAGTATTTTAAGCCAGACAGACACTGTGTGATTTTTTAATGAGTTTATCTGCACTTTTAAATGGTTTGTCCTGTAGGAAACGCACACGATTTGTATGCTGACACTGTTGTCTGACTGAGGAGCTGCTTTCCGTCAAATGCAGCCTGTAGGCAGGAAAAAATCCAGCCAGAACCGACCATATCATGAGCCAGTTTTAAAGCCAGTAATTTAGTAGAGCATTAAACTACAAATCTGAGATGTACCTGCTGTACTTCTTAATCTCTGCCCCCAAAACGGTCCATTAACTTGCTTGACAGACGCGTCAAATCCCCCGCGAGCACGCGCGGCGCACAGCGCACCGATTAATTCATGCGTTGAGCTTTAAACGCGCAGCTGAGCTGTAATTGGGGAAATATCACAAAAATCACAGTGTGATTTGTTACATTAAAAAAAAGACCATTTTCTTCCGCCTAATCTGAGAGGAAAGCGGTGTTCTCGACCGGCCCGAGTTCATGCAGCGCCTGAGTCAGGCTGGCGTTCAAGCTCGGGTTCGGGCTCGCGTTCAGGCAGATAATCTAAATGATAAATGATTTTGTGTTTTTGCACTTGGGCCATAAGCTCAATATTAAAAAGTTCGTTTGTTTAGAAATTATTTTATATCCTTAAACCATGTTAAATTATATTAGATTAGAGGAAAGTCATTTAGACATCATTCTTAAGGTGTTTTTGTCCTGTTACCGCTCCGCAAAAAAAACTCTTCCTTTAATCCGCGCCCCACATACACATTTTTGCAGCACCTGCCCCGAGGTCCTAATATAAATTGAATTAATTACATTTAGTGCTTAAAATTTACTTAAAATTTATTTAAAACGTGCTGAACAGTGCGGCCGTTTATTCCCAAAGTACAAACACTATGGTTGTTTGCGTGTGTCGGGCCATACTCCACTATTCTTTAGGGTTTTTTGTTGCATGCATGAGAATAACTATTACAATTTTCTTAACTATTTATTAATTTGCTCCAGCGTCTTCTGGATTGATTACACGTTGTGTTTTCGTTGTTTGCCGCGCCACTTAGACGGAAATGGAAATGAATGTTTATCGAATTCTATTGCACAGGCTTATCATCGTCATCGAGGGAAAAATTATCGCGAAACAAATCGATATCGTTATATCGCCCAGCACTAACTGGATGTAGGTTTGTAGGAGATTGTTTGTAGATGTGTATTTAAATTAAATAATTAAATATTTTTATATACTTTATATGACATTGTTAGGTATTCATGTTTTGTGGTTTTATAATGAGAATATAATCATATTTTTATTGGTGGTACCATTGGGGAACTACAGTATAGTTCATTTGATTAGGGTTTCAGATTAAGCCCTATCAGTGCAGCTGTAGGTGGTCTATTTCTGAAAATTCAAAGTAACTGTTTATTGTACATTTTATAGCTGTTTTTTTCCTGCCTGTCTTTCAGCTGATGAAGCCAACAGAGAGACAGGACCCTCTGGTGAGGATTCCATGACAGAGTCAGACTCCGGCTCAGAATCTACCTCTGATTCTCTGACTACTTCAGACTTTGAATCAAGCCTGGAATCTGACTCTAGCTCAGATGAAAAAAAGCATAGGAAGTGGAAGCATATGAAAAGGGACAGGGATAAGAAGAAGAAGAAAAAAGAAAAGGCAAAGAGGAAGAAAAAAGACAAGAAGAAGACAAAGGAGAAAAAAACCTTCTCAAAAGAAAAGGGTAGGTAATTTATTCAGACATTGTATCATAATGTGATAATAGCTCTGTCAGAGATAATACAGAAACACTGAATGTTTTTTTTATTTTTTATTATTATATAAATGCATTAATGGCATCACACAGATTTTACATGACATTAAAACTGACTGATTTAAAAAAAATAATAATAATTAAAAGCTACAGAGACTGTATCAATGGCTAACAGTCCTGTTCCAGGGCACTACTAGCCAGCAGGTATTAGTGTTTCCTGCAGTCACACATCTAAGTTCTCATCAGTGAGAGCTTGACAGTTGAATAGTTGGATCAGGAGTGCTGTAATTAGTATAAACTCTGCAGGACCAAGGTTGAGAACAACTGCACTATACTATTTTCAGTAAAACAATGTTAGTGAAAATTATTTTTTATTTGGAATACTCATTATTTGCATATATTTTTTGTACTGATTTGAACAGTATAGCATTTAAAGTCAGGTCACACTGGATATACTGCTTCAATTGTTCGTATCAAAACCTGTAACATAACCTGAAATATGGAACAGCTGAATGTAAGAATAAATTGCACTAAATATTAAACAGACCTTTATATAAAAAAATAAAGTAACTGTTTTTTTTTTTTAACTCTTGACACAAAGGCACTTGCAGATACTTTTTTCTGATTATATATGTATATGCTATAAAACACACATTAGCACACATTAACACACGTGTCCATATGATCAAAGGCACAGATAGCACAGCAGGCCATAGCTCTTGCTATAAATGTATTTTTTATGTAACTGTCAGACAAATTTAGAGCAGGAACACCAGCATGTTTAGTGTGTGGGGCTTGAGGCAGGATTTCTCTGGGGAACAGTATTTAATATTCAGCTGGATTAATTGGGCTGGATGGTTGTGCTTTAAATAAGATCTCAGGTTAGTAGTGTTGCCAGCTTTTGTTGCCACTGTTTTGAAACAAAGTCCACATACTGGCTATTTTGCATTGATGGTTCTCCTCGCTCACGTGGAAACCTACTGGCTGTTGTCGACATTGGCAAAAATGGTCACGATAAAAAAAAAATATCGCACAAAAAGTCGATATGGTAGCGTCGATATTGCGACAGGCCTACTTCCTCATCTTCAGGTGTTCATGAGTGAATCTTTGGTCAGTAATCGACATGCTGTTGCAGTGAAGGGGAAATAACAGGCCTTTCGTTGGAGCTGAATATTTTACACATTTAGGGACACATAATACAGTCTTAAAATAAGGAGTTACAAAAGGGTTATGTGGGCACAGTTCATAAAGTGTGTTGCCAACAACCCTTATCCTGGATGTTGTATGATTGTTAGCCTACCATAACTTTTTTTTCATAGCCATTTTTTTTTGTGGATATTGATATTAAGAAACACTTTGCCCATTTTATGTCTAATCTCTGTTTTGTTTTGTCTAGTGAGCAGCATAAAAGAAGTTGTCCGGAGATACAGAAAGGTTCTTCGCTAGGGCTGGGCGATATGGAAAAAAATCTTATTACGATATAGTTTTTCATATCAGCCGATATCGATATGTATCACGATATAAATCAAATCACTTTCTGTTACACTTAAAGGTTTCTATTTTTACTCAGAAGTGACAGAATAAGGGAGTTATGGCCAAAATCACTAGCAGGCTCAGAGCCTTGTGGACAGACACTAGGATGTTAACATCTTGCCAGGTGGGTACAGCTTTTAAATTAATTTTAAAAAGGGGACAAATATATAAACTAAAAAATATGTAAGACCCTTTACATTATATGTCTGTTTAATTTAAATTGCAATAACACTTTATTTATTTTTATAAAATTATATTTAATCAAAAGATCATTCCCCTCCCTGAATGCAGGCAACTACATAAAGCAAAATACAAGAGTATATCACAGTGTTCATTTTGACAGGTGATTTTGATACAGTCTTAGTCTTTTCACTAAAATGTATAATAGTTTTAGTTACATTTTAGTCTATCGGATATTATTAGTTTTAGTCAGATTTCAGTCTAGTTTAATTTTGGTCATATAAAAAGTATGTATTACATATGTTTTACTGTTTTTCTATTTTCTATTTGTTGTAATTTTAGATAATTTACTGCTTATGTTTTTTTTTAAATAAGAGCCTTTAGTTTTTTTTACATTTAAATTAAGCTAACATTTAAATATTTTAAAAAAAGTGGCCTATAATGGAGGTGGGAGGAATAAAGTCAAGTTTCTGAAATGATCCACTTCTACTGCAGTACAGATTTATACTAACATTACTGGCTTTCAGTAGACTAGACTTACATTACTTAAGTGTATTTAAAACTCCAGTTCAGTAACAGCAATGTTTAGCTCAGTTCAAATACAGCTAGACAGATTATATAATCTTCTGTATTTAGTAAAATATCCAGCATAACAGACTCTCTATCTGTTAAAAACTATAAAACACAAAGACAGAGGAGAATGCTGCCCTCAGGGTTTTCTAACAGAAACAGTGAGAGTTAGGAAAAAAGATGGAAAGTGCTTCCTTTCTGTGTGTTTATATACTAACCCCTCACTCGTGCTGAAGTTAACCTTAATTTACACGAAACGTGGATTAACACGGCTAACGTGCGTTACCCATTAGTTTATTAGAATGTAAAAAGCAGTGAAAGCATCTTAGCTAATGATGACAGATTGCACAGATCCCTTTTACACCTAAACATCGCTAACTTTAAACTGGAGACAAGCTAATCTAACTAGCAGCAAACAGAGCAGCGTTTACCTGCCTTCAGAAATCTGAACAAGCTCACCTCTCTAAATATCTTGGAGACGCATGCCTCATATTTAAAAGGTGAGTTTTCCAGTGTAGCGCCGCTAAATAGTATAAATGAAGTTTATCCAGTAAATGGGAGAGAAGGAGCCGCTATGTGAGGAGTTCAGAGTGGAGGGGCTCGGGGGGTGGGGCGGAGGGGGATGGTGGAGAGGGGAGGGGAGGGGTTGTACTGGGCTGAGCAGCAGTTCAGCGTGCTGCCTGATCTCGTGCTGCGCCTTTTCACAACGCTACTTAAACGGGAAATAGAAAATTTAGTTTATCGAATTTCTCGCCCCGACTTATCGCGATATATAGTTTCCTCGATAACTATCGATATCGTTTTATCGCCCAGCACTATTCTTCGCTGCATCCAGAAGGGAATGAAAATGGCTCATGCATTCAAAAAGGTTGCAGTATCGAGGAATGCTGTGAAGGGGATGGCAGCCATTGCAGAGTTGTATCTTACTGAAAGACCACTTCTCAGTGGTTTTAAAGGACAATACAAGACTCTCAGAGGCCTGGCCCACCTTTGTGCCACCAAAATTCAAGGAGATGATGCTCTTGCTGCAAAGGTGGTCACAATGAAAAGAGAGAAAAAACTGATCCCTTTCAATGTTGATAAAGAATACTGAAGAAGTGGTGTAAGGTATGGTCTGCATGTAAGGCCACATGGTATAAAAATGACTAGTAATGTAATTATAGTAATATATATATATATATATATATATATAAAAATTTGAATATCTTTGAAAAGTTACTTTATTTCAGTAATTCAGTTAAAAATGTGAAACTCATCTATTATATATATGTATTAAACACAGAATGATCTATTTTTAAGTGTTTATTTATTTTATTGTTGATGATTATGGCGTACAGCCAATGAAAACCCAAAAAACAGTGTCTCCGAAAAGTTTAATATTATATAAGACCAGTTGGTACTTTTGGCAGTGTGGGCAGTGTGCCAAGTCCTGCTGGAAAATGAAATCCGCATCTCCATAAAAGTTATCAGCAGAGGGAAGCATGAAGTGCTGTAAGATTTTGTGGGAAAACAAAACTGCACTGACTTTAGACTTGATAATAAAACACAGTGGATCAACACCAGCAGATGTTGCACATGTCTCTCCAAACCATCACTGATTGGTGGAAACTTCACTAGACCTAGACTAGACTTCATGTCTGTCATCTGCTGGTGTTGATCCACTGTGTTTTATTATCAAGTCTAAAGTCAGTGCAGTTTGTTTTCCCAGAAAATATTAAAGCACTTCATGCTTCTTCCCTCTGCTGATTATAACTTTTATGGAGATGCAGATTTCATTGTCCAGCAGGACTTGGCACACTGCCCACACTGCAGAAAGTACCAATTGGTCTTATATAATATTTTAATTTTCTGATACACTGATTTTTGGGTTTTATTGGCTGTAAGCCAAAATCAATAAAATAAATAAACACTTAAAATAGATCATTCTGTGTGTTTAATACATCTATATAATATATGAGTTTCACATTTTTAACAGGATTACTGAAATAAAGTAACTTTTCAAAGATATTCTAATTTTTTTAGATGGCCCTGTATATAATATAATATAATATAATATAATATAATATAATATAATATAATATATGTTTTTTTTTTGTTTTTTTTTTTTTTGGTGTGTGTTTATAATCTTTATTCAGAACTTTATACCCCTCTAGCCCACACCTGGCATTAAATGGTTCCAATAGCTTTGTTTATTAATCTGCCCTAGGGAGATATATATTGTTGGCATTACTTCTCTAAGGGGACTAAACAAGTTAATGTTAAAGTTAATGACCTGTTAAACGGTCACTTCTTTCAGACATTTTTATTCACAATTACCTGGAAAAATGTTTCATATAACATTTGTGTTTATGTGAAAAAATGTGTAATAAAACCTCTTCTTTTTCAAATCCCTTGTACTTATTCCTCATTGCATATCTATGGTAATGTAATGGACATGAAGCTGAGAGTCAACTGACATGCAGTTGACACAAAGAAGTTATTTAGCTTAGTTAAAGTTGACCATCATGGTTTTACTTTACTTGGATGGTCCAAATGATGATTAAAATACATGTAAAAGGTGAGTCCTTGACTTTCAACATATATTCAGCATATACGCAACATAGTGTTCAAACAAACTCAATTGAGGGTCAACTGACATGCAGTTGACAGTCTATGTTTTAATTGCACTAATTGTTGTTGGGTGGTGCAAAACATAGAGATGTCATGTTACACTAAGGTGCCTATCAGTAGATAAATCTTTGCTAGATGTAGTTGAGAATTTACTTTTTATGTTGTTGATATGCAGTTGACACGTTGTTGAGATGCAGATGACACTCACCTGATCATCTATATGATATAATGTGATGCCACTATTGACAGAGGAACTTGATATTCATGGAACAGTTCAGTGACATGTTTTTGATAGTTAGTTTACACTCACTTTAGTGTCAAAAATGGACCATCCAAGTAAAGTGTTACCATATATTTAATTATTTATTGATATATATAATTATAAATTCAGTAATTAAAATAAATATTTTACAATATACAAAATTACATGTAATACGATATTGTATATTTACATTGTTAATAAACAGATGTACTGCTTTTCTTCGTTCTATCTCCTTCAGTGTTGATCTGTGAGGTGTTTAATATGAACAGCGGGTGTTTGTGAACGCTCCCTTTAGTTCACGGTGGTTCAGTGAAGCGGGAGCTGCGAATATCAAACCAACTTCAGCCGGGGAATACGAGGCTGCGAATATCGAGCCAAACGAATCTGGAGCTGCGAATATCAAACCAACTTCAGCCGGGGAATACGAGGCTGCGAATATCGAGCCAAACGAATCTGGAGCTGCGAATATCAAACCAACTTCAGCCTCGTTGGTAGCTATGTGTGTGTTGCTGTGTGTGCTCAACCCGAGTGAGTTGTTTGCTCACTAGCTAGTCTTATTATTTTGGTGTGCTTAGGCCGACAACAACTTTTGTAAGTTACAGCAGTAAAACTATGATTATAAACGTCCATAATTTCAGTAAGTAACGCTTTACTTATCTCAATGACAGATAGTTAACCTAAACTGATTTTACCTTTTTCCTTTCGTGTCTCCTTTCTTCACGGCTGCTGGCTCCCTCGCTTTGTGCCGTCATTTCCTGCTGCATTTACTGCAGTTAGGCATCAGAGATTTACTCTGGTTAATGTCAAATTGGCCATAATATATTTTCTTTTAATTTGTTGCTGTCAACTTACTTTTATAGCAAAAAGTAATACATGCATATGCGTTTCACAATAACATTTTTGTGGACGCTTTTTTTTTTAAATACATTATTAAGATAAACGATATTATTGTAATTTTAAGAATTGAATATAATATATATATATATATATATATGTATATATATATATATATACATATATATATATATATACATACACATATACGTATATATATATATATATAGTTAACCTCTTAACACGCCCTGGCCCGCCGGCGGGCCAAAAAATCATGAAATATAATATCTGGCTGTATTTATGAAGAGTTATGGACACTTATAGGCTCAATATAGACACCCAATATACCATTTAAGTTTCATAAATATATCATATTCATATTTGCGTTTATCGTGCGTCCATATTTGATGATGTTCATGTTATACACCATTCGAACCGTCTGGCTCTCAGGATTCCGGAACTGTGCTCCGTTTACTGTAGTAAAATGTACGGTTCCTGAATTAGAGCTGAAAGAGCGCGCCGAAGCGCATGTTTACAGTTAAAAGCGGTTTGTTTCTCCGCTTTTACACACACCAGCGCGTCCTCCAAGCTCTTACCTTCAAAACGCGTCCAAATTGAAGAGAATCCATCAATCCAGTCCCCTGTAATCCTCGATTATATCCCACCAGTGCTTAAAAAATGTTGAGGCAGAAAATAACTAATCACGTTGGAGAAGGGTCTGCGCGCAGATCTCATTTCTGAACCCTACCTCTCCTTCTTCTTCTTCTTCTTCTGTGGGGTTTTTTGGCAGCCGGCATCCAACTTGTTGCATTGCTGCCCCCTTCAGGATCATTCCGCCATTACCTCATATCCTCTTAATGAGGCCAGTATCTCTGAGATACTTAAATAACCAGTACTTCCCCTTCCCAGCAGTTCCCAATTCTAGAACTTTACCCAAAGACACTACTAACATACCCAAGTTCCTCAGCTCTGTAAAAAGTACTTGCCTCTCCCTAGTAAATTTAGTACAATCCAAAATCACATGTTGTACTGTCTCTGGTTGCTGACACTCTATGCACAGTCCATCTTGATGCTTCCCCATACGGTGTAGAGTATGATTGAGGTAAGTATGACCAAGTCTTAACCTATAGAGAATGACCCCCTCTTCCATCTTCTGCCCTTACAGAGTGCTGAATCAGACACGACTTTATGTAATGAAAACAAATGCCGTCCCTTAACTTCTCCCTCCCAGTGGTGCTGCCATTGTGACATAATCTGTTTCCAGATAATACACCGTCCTTCTGCCTTAGATAGATTAATATGGACATCTATACTGCCCTTCCTCACCGCTGCCTTCGCTAACCCATCCACCCTCTCATTCATCGGAATACCTACATGAGCAGGAACCCACATCAACGTCACCTCATTGCCTCTCAACCTCATCTCCCTAATCGCCACAAGGGCATCATAGACAAGGTCCTGTCTACTCCTGGACACACCCCCCCCAAGACTACGGATAGCTGATACAGAGTCACTACACACCAATACTCTTTGGTTTTCCAACTGAGCTGCCCACTGCATTGATATTAAAATAGCATACAATTCAACGGTAAACACATTCAAAAAATCTGATGTCCTCTTAGACAAACTAAAATTGTGACCTTGAACAACAAAAGCCGCTCCTGTCGCATCTGTTTCTGGCTCCTTTGACCCATCTGTAAATATAACAACATGATCCCGATAATTCTCCATCACATGAATATAGAACGCACTAACTAGATCACCATTTCCATTGTCTGCTTTAATGTTAAGTAATGATAGATCAGTATTAGGAGCTTCCAGCTGCCACAAAGGAACAGCAGGCCACAGTACCACGGGGCAGAAGACCTTATCATGAACTTTCAGTTCTTCAGCTACTTTGTTACCTGTCCAGCCAAAACTAGACAAGTCTGCTACTTCTTTTTCCCAGCTTGGTCGGTTCATTTTCTTAACTGGGTGACTCTCTGTTTGACTCATCACATTTATCCAGTAATTTGCCTGGAGTTGTTTGCGACGAAGACTAAGTGGCATCTCTCCAGCTGCAACTTGGAGAGCACATACGGGAGATGTTCGAACAGCACCAAGTATTCTCCTAAGAGCCATAGCTTGAACCACATCCAACCAGGATAGAACTGTCTTGGAAGCAGACCCATACACCAAACTACCATACTCCAATCTCGACCGTATCAGATATATATATATTTGTTTCAAGGACTCCATATCAGCTCCCCAATCTGTTCCCGCAAGACATCTCATTAAATTCAATACTTTTTTGCACCGATCAACCACTGTGCTCACATGACGCCTCCTTGTCAATTTAGTATCAAAGAAGACACCCAAAAACTTAAAACTGTCCACCCTTTCCAACTCAGTGCCATACAAGGACAACTTCACATCCTCATCTATTTTCCTCCTTGCAAAAAACATAATTTTAGTTTTTTCAATAGAGAACCTAAAACCCCATTTCCTTCCCCATATTTCTACCTGCGTAATAGCCTCCTGCATTTTCCCCACTGTGAAGGGCACATTCCTCCCTCTTTTCCACAGACTTCCATCATCTGCAAACAGAGACCTCCCAATCCCTGGATGAAGCTCAGAGAAAATATCATTAATCATAATATTGAATAATATAGGGCTCACCACACTCCCTTGAGGGGTACCATTCTCTACCAGACACTTCCCTGATAGTACTGAGCCTATCTTAACCTGAACACTCCTCCCACGTAAGAAATCCATCACCCAATTAAACAAATTCCCACTCACGCCCATCACATGCAATTTAATTAAAAGGCCATCTACCCACAGCATATCATATGCTTTCTCAACATCTAAAAACACTGCCACCACAATCTCTTTATTAACCTGAGCTTTTCTTACCTCATCCTCTAAACACAGCAATGCGTCAGTGGTGTTTCTCCCTTTCCTAAACCCACTCTGGCAACTACCAATTAGCTCCCTTTCTTCAACATAGTGCATTAATCTCCCATTAACCATTCTCTCCATCAACTTTCCAGCATGAGAAGTCAATGCTATCGGTCTATAATTTATAGGTCTGCTGGCATCCTTCCCTGGTTTTTTAATAGGGATAATAACGGCCTCCTTCCAACTTGAAGGAATCTTGCCCTCCTCCCATATTTTATTATACAATTTCAAAAGCCTCTGAAGTCCCTCATCACTCAGGTGATTCAGCATGGAATAGCATATGTCATCTTTCCCCGGGGCTGATTCCTTACATTTAGCCAAAGCATTCTTCAACTCCCACAGGGTAAATGGTAAATTATATTTGTCCCTGGCTCTATCCTTCCTGCAAATAACCTCAGCATAGATCGCTCTCGTTCCTTCCCGACCCCTCCTCTCCTCTTCCGAAAGATTAGAAGAGCTATGTATTTTACTCAGGGATTCCACCATCAGTTCTGCTTTCTCCGCGTCTGACACTGCTATCCGTTCACCATCAGAGAGGACAGGATAACACCACTCCCTCCTACCCCCTTCCATTCTCTTAATCATCCCCCACATTTTATCAACAGAAGTCACATCCCCAATAGAGCCACAATACTCCCTCCAGTATGTTCTCTTAGACTGCCTCACCGTCCTCCGTACTACTGCCTGCAACTGTTTATACTCTATAAGACGTTGAAAGTTATGAGTTCGTCTTAGGAGTTTGAAAGCCCGATTCCTCTTTTTAATTGCTTCACCACACTTCTCATTCCACCATGGCACAGCTTTCCTCGCACCCTGTCCTGAGCTCTTAGGTATAGTATCCAATGCAGCCAAATATAACTTCTGCCGAAGTTCAGCTTCATATTTCTCAACATCACTGTCTTCTTTCATGATATTGAAGTAAGAATCACACATATCCCTAAATCTATTCCACTCAGCTTTTTGAAAAATCCATCGCCCAACACCATTCCCTGTACATCGCAAAACATCTATACTTAGTCTGCTCACAACTGGATAATGGTCACTGCCTACAGTGCCCTTTTCATACACATCCCACTCACATTTCAAAGCCAACCTACTGGACATCAAAGTAAGATCCAAGACTGACTCTTTACCACTCCTCACATCTATTCTCGTCTTCCTACCATCATTTACACACACTAAATTTCTATCAGCTAACATCTCTTCTATCACCTGACCATTACTGTCTGTCCTATCACCCCCCCACAATGTACTATGGGCATTAAAGTCTCCACACCAGATAATATTAACGTTATCTTGACCTTCAATCTTCTCCAAATCATTAACATCTAATTGCCTGCATGGGTTATAAAAGTTTATTATCACTATTTTCATCTCTCCTGCCCACACCTCCACCACCACATACTCCTGATCCTTTCCTATTCCAAGGATTCTGTAAGGTACTCCCTTTTTTATAAAAGTCGCACATCCTCCCCCATTCCCATGCACTCTGTCACGCCTCACACTAACATAACCATATATCACAAAATCTAGCCTAGGCTTCATCCAAGTTTCTTGAACGCAAATAACGTCTGGGGTCTCACTTCTACTATCTATAAACTTCTTAAAATCCTGTCCATTTGCCAGCAAGCTTCTCGCGTTCCATTGTAGAATTAACATATCACTAGAGTCAGCCTATGCCATACCCCTCCTGACTAGGCTGCCCACTGAGTCCATCTCTTATCTCTTCCCATTTTAAACCCACCATGCCCAGGTGCTGTATAGCTGCTTTTGCAATGATCTGAATCCTCTCTGTTTTGGATTTAAGACCAGCTGTTGCATTTATAATCCCTGCAATAAAAATAACAAGGTCCCTCTTTTCCTCCCATGCCTGTACCTCCTTTGCTCTAAGCAGTTCCTGCTTCTGCTTCCATGCTGTAGTTGATGCAACCTCCCTCCCAACACTTTCTCCACCAACTCTCCTTGTTGCATCCAACCTTTTGAGGGCTTCTGCATATGACACTCTCTCCTTCACCTTAATATTGTTAATGTCAACTTCTCTTTTCATTACCTCACATCCCCAGTACGCAGCACTGTGCCCCCCACCACAATTACAACACTTTGGGCTCACCCCCTCTCCACATTCTCCATATTCATGGCCCCCACCACATTTAGCACACCGCCTTGTTTCCTTACACACTTTAGCTACATGGCCAAACTTCTGGCAATTGAAACATCTTAAAGGCCTACGGACAAACTCTCTAACCTTATATCTCAGGAATCCAAAGTAAACTTCCTCAGGAAGATCTTTCACACTGAACTCTATCAAAACTGACTCAGTATCTATCTTCTCAACACCCCTAGTTAAACGTTTCACATCAACAATTGTCCCACACCTCGACCTAAGATTCTTAATCAGATCCTTCATATCCACACTTACAGGAATCCCAGAGATGACCCCTTTACTTCCATGCTCTCCCAACCTCAGCACCTTAGTTACCACAGCTTTCCCAAGAGATTGCAGTCTCTGGGCCTTCCCACGCTGCTCTTCCGAGCTGCACCCAACCAACAAGTTTCCATCATTCAAGACTCTCGCAAACCGCACTTCTCCAATTTGATTTTTAATTACTTTCGTGAGCTTCAACGGGTCCAAATGTTTGACTCCTCCTCCTCCTTCAAATCTCACAACAACATTAAACTGACCTTCATCCATTGAGCCTTCTTTCCTTATCCTCTTCGCTCCTTTGCCAGTCCTCCCTGATAACCAACTACCACTCTCGTCTTCCTCTCCTACTACATCCATCTCCCAGCCACTACCTGCCTGCTCCCCCGCCATTACCACGAGTAAGGGACACCCGTGAGGGAATCATACGCCGGACCTATACAGGCCGTCGGCCGATTCCTGAGCCGGGGTCGCCTCAGCTCTCCCTCTCTACCTGCTTTTGTGTGTGTGTGCGTCTCAGCAGTTCAGCAAACTCCAAACTTTCCTGCCCAGCAACCGCTCTAAACCACCCTTCTCCTCTCAGAGCTCCAGCCTCTCTCTTCCCCTACCTCTCCTGTGGTACCTACATGAGGCACCACAGAGGAGGTGGCATTGTTTCCAGTATCGCCATCTAGTGGTATGGGGTAGTATTGAGCCTGAAATTCAGTGTTATTTGTGCACGAAGCGTGGGGAACTTGTATTATTATTGTTTTAGATCAGTTATCAACATTTTTGATCCAACAGAGCATTTAATTGACGGTACGTTGCAAACGACAGTTTTAGACGTGATGTCTAAGTTATCAGCTAACATTATCTTGGTATACTGATAATTTAGGTAACTTAGCTATAATATTATCCGAAGCAAGATCGCTAGACGCTGTTTAGCTAGTTTCAGTTAACTAACTATATATATATATATGTGTATGTGTGTGTAACTTATATGTATTAACTTATACAGTAAACACATTATGATAGGTCTGGCATTGAGTAACGTAACCAGCTGGCTGTCTTTGATATACTTTGACTTAGTTGGTGAAGTAATTGGTGCATTTTCATTCCAGAAAGTTACTTTTGCCAGGTTAGCATTAATGTTAGCGTCAAAACATGGCTATCCAGCATAATCCTATCCTAATCCTAATTAATCTTCTCTTTCTCTACTTTATTTATTTATTTTTTTAACATTGTTTTCCTATTTAGATTTGGTTTTCCTTCTGTAGTTTCTAAAAAAAAGAATGCTTGCTTTTATTACATTTAATTGTCCTCTGTTCATTTATTGTTGTTGTTTTTTAATAAAGTCGCTGCTTGAATTATTTTTCCGCTTGTTTATTGTGCATACTGTGCATACTTTATTGCATCTTTCTGAAAATAAGCAATTTTATAGTGTTATTAAAACACAGACAAGCATGCTATTAGAAAATATAACAGGTTACTAGCAATCAAAACAACTAGCTAAGTTAGCCGATTTTGTCAATGAATGTTTTATATTACAACACAAACCTATTGCCTACATCTCAGTCAAACCTAGAATCTCCTAGGTATTTAGTTCGCTAACCAGATATATTAATATTCAAATTCCACAAAAACGTTACATCTCAGTCAAACCTAGAATCTCCTAGGCACCCCAAACCCAAAAAGTATAAAATATATTTGTAAAGTATAAAGTTCATTAAACTATTGTTGCTTGTTATAACCGTGGTTTCGTACAATGAGCAGTCGGCCAAGTTGACTTTTATTTTGAAGCATGTGAAAAAAAACTGTGGTGACGTCGTTTCCGGGACTCAGGGACGAGCTAGGTGTCGTAGAAGAGGTGGACTGACAAATGAGATCTGCGGCCTGACGCTGTTGCACGTGTGGTGACTCGGCCAAGCCTACTGCACGTGACGATATGCAAATTAGGTCTGTCAGCCAATCAGGTGCTGAGTTCAGCCAGCTGAAAGGAGGGGTGGGACTTGTTACCCGAGACTCAAAGAACGCAAGAGAAATTCCTGAGGGTGGGGCGAGCGCTCAGGAAAAAAAAACGCATTGATTTGACTCTGAATTATTTAATATTGGAGTGATAAGCCTTCAAATGTGAGTTTGTAATTTCATGCGGAAAATGGTAAAAATAGGCCTGGAGCTTAAGAGGTTAAATATATAATAAGAATTATAATAATAATAATAATAATAATAATAATAATAATTAAAACGTTATTATTATGATTACTGTAATAATATTATTATTAATATAATTTCATTTTATGCCTTGTTCAAATGATCAAACCCAATACTTAATTAAGCGATATTGTCAAGATGGGTCAACACTTTTTGTATTTATTTTACTGATTATTTATTTAGAAAATGTTTTTTTTCTGTTTTACTGTTACTTTATTTACTTTGTAGACTAGTTATAGGTACCTTGGAATTTTTCGGAAAAAAAAAAAAATAAAGCATTACAAGCTAGCTGTATTGCCAAACCTCCACTCCAGTAGGAGGCGTACTGAGAATTTAAACTTAGTTCACTTGGTAAACTGTTTGTACAACACTGACAGGGAAGCACGGAGCGAGGTAAGGTGGAATATAATATGAGACTTTAATATTGATATGCATAATAGGGTTTATTTATTTTAAGTCAACATAGATATTACAAATCTTAACCTAACTAGTTTAAATTATAAATCCTCTATATCAGTGTTTCTCAACCAGGGTGCCGTCTGGCTTCATCGGGGGTGCCGTCAAAATATTGCGCCTCACGTGCATATTTCCTTTCCAGAGTCAGCTCCGTTGCGCAATTTAAGGTGGTACTGGGAATGTTCAATAGAGCGGTCTGTTCAAACAAGAAGCAAAATATTTTTTTGGTGACGGCCATAGGATCGGAAAATGCACTCTTTGAATCCATAAAAAAGTTTATTATTATTATTATTATTATTATTATTATTATTAATGTGGTCTATTCTACTCATTAATACTTATTAATTACATATTAATTGATAGTTTAACAGCACGCCCAGGTCCTTTTTAAAACACAAAATGCAGGATTTTCTTTTTAATATTTACAGTTATGGTATATAGAACTTATAGTGACAGATTCTGTTTTCCAAAAGCATCTTAGCATTAAGAACATCAGTCTTAATGATCTTAAACCCAGCCATGATTGTTAGATCCTCTGCTGGTTAATTTGGCTTGCAATTCATTTATGTGTAGATAATCAGAGATTATTTAATTACAACCTTTCCTTCATTCAGTTTATTATTTTAAATATTGGCTTATTTGGATTGTTTTGTAACATTTCAGTACATGAAATGCACTAGACTTAATATCATACTGAACATAATATCAAATTACATTTAATTATTGTATTGTTCAGAAAAACAATGTTTCCTACTATTATTATAAAAAATTATCATTCACATATTAATGCAGTAATTTACCTTTGTGTATTTTATATTTATTAATGTATTGTATTTTATAATTATTTTAATATACTACCATTTTTGAGTTTCCCTTTTTTATAAATGTACTGCTCTTTAATTTACACATCTTTATTATTGTAAAATTGATTTAATCAAACATATTTTGTGAAATAGTTTGTTCATCCAACATTTATTTAATTATTTAATAAAGTTAAATACATTTCTAAATACAAGTATTTTCAATTAATGATTCAGACATTCTAACTAATATTAAAGTTAAGGGTGCAGTCTTACAGTATGAAATATGCACCAATATTAATAATAATACACAACCGTCAAACAACATACCCTTATTTAGTACACATAAGTATCAACAACAAAAATAGTAGTGTTAATATTAATTTAATGCAATAATTGTTTTCAGTTCTGATTCAAACTATGTATGTTTATACAGTCTCATGTCAATGATCTGCCTACAAAATTACTGCACAACAACAAAAAAATGAATGTTAAATAGCAGGTTTTTGACAAAGCAGTAGATTTTTTTGTTTTAATTTACAAATTTCATAAACATTTTTACTCTGTGCCCTAGGATGGAAAGACCAAAAAGACAAAAATGTCTTCCTCAAAAATATGTGGACAAGGAGGAGACAGGTGTGACCAAAGATGAACCCTCTAGGCAAGAAAGAAGCAGCCAAGGTGACAGTGGATATTATATAAATTAAAATGCAACAACAAAATATTATACATCTACTGTGATTTCATAACCCTTTGGTGTGCAAGCTCCACACCCCTTCTAATGTGCAGCATGAGTCAAAAATGACCAACATTCATTTTCTATCTAACTTCATGTATGGCTGGGTGCTGGGATCTATGATATGTCTTGCAGGCCATTTTTGACCCATGTTGCACCTTAGAGGAGCAGTGATACAAAAGGGTCTTTTATTAAAAAAATAAGAAAATACAAAATAAAATAAGGATGCACTATGATCCAAAACAAGTTCTTTGAGAAATAACTTGAATACTGAATGATTAAATGAATTTAAATTTATGGTATTTATTGAAACCAATGTCCCCACCATCATTAGCTAGCCTTGACCATTTAGACAAGACTGCACAGGAGGAAACTTTGAAAGGCTGTCCAGTGCATGTAAGGTTAAAAGTAGCTACATAATCCTTCCAATTCTGGATGATGCTCCCGACAGTAAAGACATAAAGGCCCATCTCATTGAAAGGGTTTTATAGCCCTTGCCAGCCATGTGACCCTCCAGGGTTTTATCTGTGACAAGTGTTTTCCATGCTTACCATGTATGAGTGCTGTTCTTTTGTTTAGGGAGGGGCTTTTATAGTCAGAAGAGGCAAAATGCTGAAATTTAATCCAAGCATGTGAAGCTCATTGTTTGTAATAGCTTAAATACATTTTAAAACTTGAGGGAACTAAACAGAACTCTGGTGGTTTGAATTGTTGGATAATAATTGACCGTTTTTAACTTTTCAAAATGTTTAAAAATGAATTAAACAGAGAATATTTTTTTTTGCTACAGTGTATTTCATATGTCAAGGGCCATGTATAGGCCATATTTCACGATTATATGTTAATTCTGACTGTTTAACTTGCAAAATCTGTAGGGGGTTGAATAGTACTCCTTGCAATTTGATCAAACATTTCTATCCTGATGTAGGGCGAGTTCATATGTTGATAACTATATATAAGAAAATATTAGACATATTTAATTACACATAAAAGTGTGTTTATATTTTATTTCATTTTATTGAGAAACTCTAAATTATCAAATTGTAATAACAAAAATAATAACATGCTTTTCACTTTCTCTTTTCAACTGAAATGAAATTAAGCACCCAACTTAAAAAGATGAACACCTAAAGAGACAACATCATGAGTTTTTTATCAGTTTTATATCAGTCCTATGCACTTGTGGAGCTGATGTTGCAAACTTTTCCAAGTACCCAGTGTGGTGTGCTTACCTATTAGCCTTGGTGCATCACCCAGGCAACAAACAAAGCAGTTGTATTTTGCAACGATATAGATGATAGACCTTAATACTAAACAATAGATATTTTTTTATTGTCATAACGAAACATATCATCTTGTTGCACTGCCCTATTTGAGGCACTGTATATATTTTTGCACCATCATCCAGGCATTTTAAAAACAGTGATCCCGGGGGAGTCACGTGACCTGGGACCGAGATGGTCGTGTAAGGATCTGCTCCGCTCTATTTTCTATTTAATTTAATCTACCTTCTTCAATTTTTTATTTTAACTGGGCTCTCGAGATAGGGAAACATGTCGAGCACTCAGAGCAACAAAGAATTTCCCCTTTTTGGCTCTACCCGCTCGCAGAAATCGAAGGAAAAGAAGAAACCTAGCCTGCAGCCTAGCGAACCTGAGGAAGAAGCTAACATGCAGCCCAACATGGCGATTATACTGGCGGAGGTCAGAACAATCGGCTCCCGGCTAGATGGAATTGAAACTCGACTCGACGGGATAGCAGGCTCTATCTCTAACCTAGAAGCTTCTTTCTCGAGTTTGTCTGGAAGAGTCTCAGGTACAGAGGGTCGCTTGGACGAAGCTGAGCAGCGTATCTCTACCAGCGAGGATACTGTTAACTCGCTGGTGGCGCAGGTGGCTGCTTTGCAGAGGACGGCGGATCAGCTGCAGACCAAAGCGGACGACCTAGAAAACCGTGGCCGCCGCAAGAATGTGAGAATTGTCGGTCTAACGGAACGGGCTGAAGGCAGTGTCCCATTGGTGAAATTTCTGCAGGACAGGCTACCCGCTTGGCTGGACTTGCCGACAAATATGGGGCCGTTGGAAATCGAAAGAGCACATAGAGCCTTCGCCTCACGAAAGGGTCCATCAACCGCAGAGAGCAATTCATCCAGAAGCGTTCTCGTGAGATTCCTACGCTACACTGATAGGGAGTTGATTCTGGAAGCAGCAAGGAAGAAACGGGACATTTTATATAACGGCTCTCGCTTGCGGTTCTACGCCGACTTTTCAGCTGAGATAATTCGGAAACGACGGCAGTTTGAGACGGTCGGGAAAGCTTTCGCTCAGCGGAATATGTTCCGTGGATTCGCTTACCCGGCTAGGCTCAGGTGTCTACATGAAGGAAAAATACACCTTTTCGATGACCCAGAAAAAGCTTCAGCCTTCCTGGACAGAATCGGAGACTGAACTGTAATGTCCGACAAATTCTTACTCCAAACTTGAGAAGGACCCCATGGTGACTTTCACAGAAGGTATGAATGTTTCAGTTAGCTGACCAAGCGGAGATTCCAAAGGGCTAAATGTGAAAGGTTGTGATGTTCAGGAAATAGGGGAGGTCTGCAGAAGCTGACTCTACTACTACTATTATTATTATTGTACTTTAATTTTATGAGTAAGATCCCTCCCCTTAGAGAAAAAAAAAACTTTCTTTTTTCTCTCTTTCTTTTTTTTCTCTCCGTTTGGTCAAGCTTCAGTGTTGTACTATAACGGAGCGGTAATTATGCACGGCCTTATCTACCGTGGTTGAAGATGGACGCGGCCGACTACCTTGTTCGGCTGTATTGGAGCAGTTATAGTGACTGGCGTGGTATTTCTGTGCCCCATCGTTTGGGGATGGGGTCGGGGAGGGGGGGCGTTCAGGTTTCTATTTTTGTTGCTGTTATTCTTCTTACTGTTCATTATTCTTACCCGGGGACCTTTGTTACGTATGTTAAGTTTCACTTAACAAACTATCATGCTGTTAGACACTGCTGTTATATACAACTAATACTGATGCGTAATGAGTTCACTTAACTTTATATCATGGAATGTTAAGGGCATAGGTCATGTGGTTAAAAGGAAAAAGATACTGACATTTTTAAAGAAAGAAAAAGTATCTTTTGCTTTATTACAAGAAACACATTTGTCAGAAATTGAACATCTAAAATTAAAGAGAGATTGGGTGGGACAAATTTATTTTTCCTCTTTCGGACCCAGTAGGAGAGGAACCGCTATTCTCGTGCATAAAAACATACCGTTTGTCCTTGAAAGGGAGGAATATGACCCGGAGGGTCGATACATAATGGTTACAGGCTTTATTTTTGGTCAACATCTCACTGTTTTAAACATATACGCCCCCAATGAAGATTGTCCCAGATTTATGTCCCGTATGGTTTTGTTATTTAATCAGCATTGTAGAGACTTTGGACTTATAGCAGGCGATTTCAATTGCACACTAAACACCATTTTAGATAAATCCTCTTCGGCCCCTATGTCTAATCCAAAATCATCCCACACACTGAGGTTTCTGTGTCAGGATTCGGGCTTAGCTGATGTATGGCGAGAGTTGCATCCTTCGGACAGAGACTATACATTCTACTCTAATCCACATAAATCTTATTCCAGACTAGACTATTTTTTCATTCCGTCCACTTATATGTACAAAGTTAGAGATTGCCGGATAGGCTCTATTGTTCTGTCAGATCATAGCCCAATATACTTAAATATCGATCTCAATTTATCAATTCCGAGGACTTCAAATTGGAGGTTCAACTCCTCATTTCTAAAAGATGATTTTTTCTGTTCGGACACCCGGGAGAAAATACAACAGTACTGGAGGGAAAATCAGCACTCCCCCACCTCCTCTGCAACCATATGGGATGCTTTTAAAGCCACGCTGAGAGGACAACTGATCGCATATGCATCTTCTCAGGCTAAAATACGAGCACATAAAAGAAAGGAACTGGAGGCAGAGGTAATCTGTTTGGAACATAAACATAAAAACAACCCAACCCCACTTATTTGGAATCAACTCACGAGTGTCAGGTTACAACTTAATACGGAATATACTGACCAGGCGAAAAAACTTTTATTTAATACCAAACAAAAGTATCATGAATTTGGGAACAAGCCTAGCCATTTGCTAGCACATCAACTAAAAAAGATTCAGAACGATAGGGCTATCAAAGCGACTCGGACATCACCTGATACAGTAACTCATGATCCTTACCTGATAAACAATTCATTTAGCGATTTTTATAAAACCCTTTACACCCCAGAATACTCCGGCACAGAGGAAGAAATAAGAAGCTATTTAGAAAAAATTGCACTTCCTAGTCTGTCAGAGTCAAATAAAGAGTCTCTAAGTGCTCCGTTTACATCAGAGGAGGTCTGGGAGGCTATCCAAGCCATGACTTCTGGAAAATCCCCAGGACAGGATGGCTACTCTCTAGAATTCTATAAGAGCTTCTGGCCCGAGATAAATCCCATTCTTATGCCAGTCTTTGATGAGATGCTGGAGAAAAACATAACTCCTGAGTCATGGAACGTGGCTATTATCAGCTTGATTTTAAAAACAGAAAAGGACCCGTTAGAATGCTCATCATATCGACCAATTAGTCTACTCAATGTCGACTTTAAGATTATTGCAAAAACAATTGCTCGTAGACTGGAGTCTCTGCTCCCAAAACTAATTCACCCAGATCAGACCGGTTTTGTTAAATTCAGATACGGCTCAGATAATTTAAGGCGTTTATTAAATATCATAGATCATATTAATGGAACCAAAATCCCTGCAATTATCATATCTCTAGATGCTGAAAAAGCCTTTGACAGGGTCGAATGGAGGTTTTTATTTGCGGCATTAGAAAAATTCAATTTCGGCTCTAACTTTATCAAACTTATTAAACTTTTATACTCAAACCCCATGGCTTCAGTTAACACAAACAACTTGCTATCTGAAAAATTCCCAATCCGCAGAGGCTGTCGCCAAGGATGTCCTCTCTCTCCGTTCCTATTCACACTAGCGATAGAGCCTCTGGCCCAATTGATTAGGTCAAGAGATAAAATATCTGGGATAACGATAGATAGAGAAGATCATCACATATCACTATTCGCAGACGATGTATTATTATATTTATCTGATCCACAATCTTCAATGCCAGCAATTCTAGACATAATTTCCCAATATAGTAAGTTTTCAGGATACAGAATTAATTTTAATAAATCAATGGCGATGTGCTTCAATACCCCACCGGGAACCATGCAAAACTATCCATTTCAGGCGGTAGAATCTTTTAAATATCTAGGAATAAGTATCACACCCAATCTGCAACAACTCGCCGAAAGAAACTATTCCCCTCTAATCAAAAAGATTAAACAAAACCTGGCCAACTGGTCTGCACTACCTATTTCTTTTTTTGGAAGAATAAACACCATCAAAATGACTTTACTCCCTCGCCTGACCTACTTGTTCCAGAACCTTCCGTGTCATTTACCCCCTATCTTTTTCAAAAAAATCAACAATTTGTTCTCTAAATATATTTGGAATAACAAACAGCCACGAATCAAATTACTGACTCTCTTTAAACCTAAAGAAATGGGAGGGGCAGCGTTACCTAATTTGCAATTTTATTACTGGTCTGCCCAATTAAAACAGATGATGAGCTGGTCTATGAACCGGAGTGACTCACGGTGGATAACCATTGAATCTTATGCATGCCGACCACAACAACTTAATTCTTTACTATTTATCCACAATCAACACAAGATACAGCCTACCATAGAGAATTACATAGTCCTAAATTCACTTATGGTTTGGAAGGACATTAAAAAACACTTAAAAATTCCATCTGATTTATCGCTATGGTCCCCATTTGCATTTAATCCCGATCTTTCTCCACACATTAGAAATATTTGCTCTCTGGGATGTAGACCAAGAGGTATAATAAACTTCTCACAGTTAGTTGCTAAAGGCATATTTAGACCATTTGAGGATATTAAAGTATGTTTTGATATTCCAAATAAAGAGTTTTATAAATTCTTACAACTGAGACATCTTTACGAGTCTTTGAAAAAAGAAGGTAGAATCCGAACAAAGCTTACAGAGGTAGAGGTGCTGTTAACATCCCCCAACAACCTCAAAGGCATGATTTCAGTTTTCTATAGACTTCTGTCAAACTCAGAAACTTCCTCTTTTAACGCTTTAAGAACCCTGTGGGAACGAGACTTAGCTACATCTTTTAGTGATGAAGATTGGAGCCGGGTGTGTAAACAAACTTTTCCCAAATGCACTTCTATAGCTCAGCAGGAACAGAATTTCAAGTTCATCCACCGTTTTTATTTAACACCTGTACGTCTACATAGAATGTTTTCCAACGTGTCTAACTTATGTTTTAAATGTAAAAATGATGTTGGTTCTGTCATGCATATGTTTTGGAAATGTGACCGGGTTCTAGCTTATTGGAAAGAAGTCCACACTGTTATACAGAAGATATGGGAACTGAATCTTGAACTGTCACCAGGCCTCTATCTGTTGAACTTGTACCCGAATACACTGAATTCTGATACTGTGTATGCACTGAACACACTATTGTATTTGGCAAGAAAGTGCATACTGCTGTTATGGTCTAAACCAGAAGTACCCTCAGTCAAGATGTGGTTAACACAAGTAACTAAGTTTTTACCTCTGGAGAAATTAACTTTTGATCTACATCATAACTCACAAAAATTCTGGAAAGTATGGTCTCCCTTGTGTGAGTACTTGGAAATGTAAAAGTAGTTACCCCATACCTTAATTATTTGTCTGTATTCCCTTTTTAATAATCTTGTGTTTGAAACTTCATATGCCCTGTCTAAAAGTCTAAAAGTTATGCAAGTTTTGTTTCATTACTATTATAAATAATTGTGTATATGTGTATGTATGTGTGTATGTGTATGTATGTGTATGTGTACGTATGTATACATATATATAATATTATTATTTTTATTTTATTTTATTTTATTTATTTATTTTTATTTTTCTTCTTTGTTCTCTCCTTTTCTGTTTTATTATTACTACTATTTATCTATTAACCTGTGAACTACGCAGAATGTAACCTGGTGTGTAACGGCTTTGACATACTCTTGTTTGTCCCTGGGAAAAAGAAAAAAAAATTCAATAAAAAGATAATTAAAAAAAAAAAAAAAAAAACAGTGATCCCCCTCCCCCTTAAATGTGACTAACTGAATCTGTATAATTTATATTTAATTATAAATGAAACCATTTATTAAACTAAAGCAAACTTAATACATACATTAGCGGTGTGATTATTTTATTAATTCATTAGCCTGAAACATTTTCTCAAGCAGCACAAGGTTTTACATCTTAACATGTTGTACTTTCTTTTGTTTTTGTTTTTAGTTGAGGTGGCAAAGCTAAAGGTGGAAATCAAATTCCTTCAGGATGAATGCACATTTTTGAAGGAACAGGTGGACAAATTAACATCTGTTCCTGACATGGCTGCAGGTCCTTCAGGTGTGTGTGTGTCTCCGTGTGCATGTGTAAATTATTGTTTAAATCGTTTAAATTCTCTCTCACTTTCAGTTGCAGAAATACACAGATCAAGCATAACATTATCAACACCTTCCTAATCACAAGTCCTCTTTAGGTGCCCTGTGGTCTGGAGCAGTTTGTTTGTGGTCAGATTAATCTGATATATTAGCCAGATAATTACTACAGCTGTTAACTAATGCATCTTTGCTGCTGCTCCATGCTAAGCTGTTTCACACTGAATGTGTATGTGCAGTGTTCACTGCTCACAAAAGGTGTGACGAGATACTCATCTCACAATATTGGGTTCAAGAGACAAGACGTAGTATATACATATATAAGTTTATACCTCTGAGACGTGTCAACACATTGCCTTTGCGTGTGTCTGTGTGGTTGTAGTTTTGATCATTCTTGGCTGAAGTAGTAGATGTCGCTAAATTTGTTGGTTTCCTTACACAGATACAACTTTTAAGCACAATACACGTTTCCTGTATGTTTGAGGCCAGAGTGTTTTCAAAAAGTTGCCTTGCTTATTCCACAGCTTCCTTTGCTGTGCATTTTGACTCATTGTCTTTGTGAAACATCCAATTATGTAAAGGCTTCAGCAGTGTAGCTGATAGTTTTAGGTTCAACCGCAGAATTCTGAGCTTTCCTACTCTCTTCATTTTCCCTTTACCTTTTTTCAATGTATCTGATCTATTGCCAAAAAAACTGCCAAAAAGCATGATGCTATTTTAACTTTCCTATTGGCCAGTTGATTAAATTAATTAAATAATTTCTGATCCAGTGAAAAAATCTTGCATATTTTTGTGATCACTCATGTGTAAATCTGTATTTGCAAACATTTTCATGACATTTGTGTCCATGAGTGTATGTAAACTTCCAACTGTATGTTTATAAATCTGGCTGACAGTCATTTACTGTATTCTGTTACATTTTGTAATTGTTTGTTATTTAATGATACATATAATTGCATCTAAAAAGTAAACTTATTCATTTTATATTTTTTTTCTTATGGACAAAAGCAGGATGGAGAGGGGCAGAAGATTCTGCATGCTGCTCTCTGATACAAGAAAAAAAGGAAAAGGACAAGAAGAAGATAAAGAAGAACAAAAAAATTTTTTTTTTCTAAAAGAAACGTATAATCAATAATGTAAATAAATAAGTTTAATGTTATGTATTGTTGTAGAGATTGTTTTTGCTTTGGTAAGATTTAACAAAAAATTGGTCTCAGTGGTATGTACTTACAGAGTAAGAACAGCAGAACACTGCACACTACATAATAATGTAATGTAAGTACTTACTGGGTACTTACAGAGTAAGAACAGCAGAACACTGCACACTACATAATAATGTAATGTAAGTACTTACTGGGTACTTACAGAGTAAGAACAGCAGAACACTGCACACTACATAATAATGTAATGTAAGTACTTACTGGGTACTTACAGAGTAAGAACAGCAGAACACTGCACACTACATAATAATGTAATGTAAGTACTTACTGGGTACTTACAGAGTAAGAACAGCAGAACACTGCACACTACATAATACAGCCCGCTCTCTGTTGTTTCTGAGTACTTACAGAGTAAGTACTATATACTTACAGAGTAAGAACAGTAGAACTCGGTGAAGTGTGGGTTTAAAGTTAAAGAACAGGGGTTATAAAAAGCAGCTTTACAGGACAAGGTGTGCACCAGGACTCCAGGAGCAAGACAAAGGCAACAACGGTGAGAAGAGTCGAGCAGAAAAGGACTGAAGATGGAAACCTATCCACCATTATCCATTACAATAAAACCTTGTGTTTTCTGTGTATTAACAAATAAATTTCCTTTGAAATCTCAGCATTATCTTCTTATTCAAACTAATAAAATATATTAGAATAATAAGTCCTTTGGGTATGACTGGAATGAAACCTTTCTAACTATCATGAACAAAATGTCTAAATAACACACACACACACACACACACACACACACATATATATATATATACATTAATATTGCACCAGAAGTTTAGGGAAAGTGCAGGTAATGACATATCCAATTTTTATACTGTTGTTCCTGGTAATTAATTTGTACCTACATTTAAGTACTAGGAGAACCCCATAAGTATTTAGAATAAACTGATAAATACAGAAACGTTATACCATATGTTTTGGTAAAGTACAAGGTAAGTGTCAGAAAGTTACCCAGTTGTTACTCTCTTGTTCCTGGTTCTTTCTGTGTTCTTTATTTATACTTACAGTTAAGTACCTGTAGGACCCGGTAAGTATGTTGAATGTACCCTGTTCATACAGAGAACTTACACCGTAAGTAAAGGGTACATACAGAGAACTTACACCGTAAGTAAAGGGTACATACAGAGAACTTACAGAACTTACAGAACTTACAGAGAACTTACACCGTAAGTAAAGGGTACATACAGAGAACTTACAGAACTTACAGAGAACTTACACCGTAAGTAAAGGGTACATACAGAGAACTTACACCGTAAGTAAAGGGTACATACAGAGAACTTACACCGTAAGTAAAGGGTACATACAGAGAACTTACACCGTAAGTAAAGGGTACATACAGAGAACTTACACCGTAAGTAAAGGGTACATACAGAGAACTTACACCGTAAGTAAAGGGTTCATACAGAGAACTTACACCGTAAGTAAAGGGTACATACAGAGAACTTACACCGTAAGTAAAGGGTACATACAGAGAACTTACACCGTAAGTAAAGGGTACATACAGAGAACTTACAGAACTTACAGAGAACTTACACCGTAAGTAAAGGGTACTTACCCTCTAAAACGTGGGCTGTATTATAAAGCGTTACCCATAATAATCTGCAGGTTATAAATGTAGATAATAAATAAATAAATGGCGATTGGCCCTGTAACAGATAATGAGCGGAAAATGCCCCTTTCAGTGCTCCGCTCTTAAACAGCAACCCACGCAGTTAGAACCACATTTCCCTTAAAGTACTACAACTTTATACTCGTAATATTACATCTTTTATTCTCGAAGTGAACTGTTTTTATAGATTTCTTGTATGGCCCTTAAACACTGTCGTAATTTTAAGTCAGACAGACACGGTGTGATTTTTTTAATCAGGTGTGGAGAGCTCATCTGCATGTTTGAATGGTTTGTCCTGTAGGAAAACGCACACGATTTATATGCATTAATCCACCTGCAGAGCTTTAAACTCGCGGATGAGCTCTAACTTTGGATCAGCACAAAAATCACAGTGTGTTTTATTACATTGAACATAGTTCTACATCAGTCACAGACCGTTTTCTCCAGCCGAACCCGACAGCGCGCCAGGAAAGCAGAGAGAATTCTCACCGGCCCAAATTCAGGCCTCGGGTCAGTCAGGCTCGCGTTCTATGGAGTCAAATTGGGGTCTTTAATGCTGAAGAGAAAAAAAATCTGATATTGTAAACAAAGAAGAGAACATGAGTTACCTTTTTTCACTTGTAATATGTTTTTTAGAATGAATCTTGTGCAACAACACTTTTTCTTTGTGTTTTGCGCTTTTTTCTTTTTGCATTAGGAGAGGAGAGGGGCGTGGCTAATATGGAAAGGCGGGTTATGGAGGATCGGGTCATGTAATGCTGTGTCACAGTTTAGCCCATGTCTGTCTTCTGTTTCTCCCTCATTTGGTCTCTTGTGCTCCTGCCCCTCTGTTTTCCTGTCATGTGTTTCCCAGCCATGTGCTTTTGTTGTGTTTTTGTACCTGTCTCCGCCCTAGCTCCGCCCCAGCCCTGCCCTAGCAATTAGTGTTCTCACCTGTGTCTTGTCTGTAACCCCGCCCCCTCGTCATCCAAGCCCAGGTGTTTCTCATTGTATTTAAGCCCCTCTGTTTGAACTGCAGTGTTGAGTCTTTTCTATCCTTGTTTTCCGTCTATTCTAGTTTTGTGTTCTGTGGTCCCTGAATCCAGGTCTGTTGTTTTGTTGTCTTACTTTTACCAAGTTTGTTAATTTTGTGTTTCTAGTGTTATTATAGTTATTCTTGTCACGTGGTCCCTGTCTGTTCTCGTGTTTCTGTGTTTATTTACCTTTTTCTGTGCCTGTCTCTGCTTGTGCCTGTGAGTGTGTCTCCCACGTGATCCGTGCTCCTCAGTGTTTCTTGCCCTCACCTGTGTATCATTTGTAACTCCGCCCCTTAGCCCCAGGTGTTCTCTGTTTCCCGTGTGTGTTACACTATTTATAGTCCGTGCTCCCTTTCCCTCGTGTCGGTTCTTGTGCTTTGTCAGCCTGTTGTGGTTGCGTCTCTGTTCTCTATGTTTCTTGTTTTCTGTTTAGTTTCCGTTTATTTGTTTATTTTTGTCTTTTGTTATCTGTATAATAAATACACTCGCATTTGCATCCGCTCTCCTCGTCCCTCCTTCACGCACCCTGACAGAAGAACCGACCGAACTATGGATGCAGCGAGTGGCGTCTACCTGGGTTCCAGATTGGCGATCCGCCGCACCTCCCTTTCTCGCGGCGTGCTGGAGGAGCAGCCTCCTCTCAACTCCTCAGCTAGCCGGCGCCGGAGGAGGAAAAGACGGCAGCGGCGTTCTCAGCGCTCCCGCTCGCCCGAGGAGGACCCTCTCAAGGGGGGAGCACTTTTTGGGGGGGCGCACCGTGTTGGCAGGGACGCAGGTTGTGAGGAGTCTTATTTCTGGGACTATGTAGACTTCCTCACACCTGCGTCCAGCTCGGAGGAGGAGGAGGGAGATTACCTCCCTACACAGCCCGTCTGCCGTTGCCTCCAGGGGCAGTCCTGCCTCCCGCATGCCTTTGTCCGCCCTGGTTCCTGACCGGCGACCCAGCGCCCTCCGAGCCGGACTTCACCGGCGACCCAGCGCCCTCCGAGCCGGATTTCACCGGCGACCCAGCGCACTCCGAGCCGGACTTCGGCGGCGACCCAGCGCTCTCCGAGCCGGACTTCGGCGGCGGACCAGCGCTCCCCGCGCCGGACTTCACCGGCGGACCAGCGCTCCCCGCGCCGGACTTCACCGGCGGACCAGCGCTCCCCGCGCCGGACTTCACCGGCGGACCAGCGCTCCCCGCGCCGGACTTCACCGGCGGACCAGCGCTCCCCGCGCCGGACTTCACCGGCGACCCAGCGCTCCCCGCGCCGGACTACACCGGCGACCCAGCGCTCCCCGCGCCGGACTACACCGGCGACCCAGCGCTCCCCGCGCCGGACTTCACCGGCGGACCTGCGCTCCCCGCGCCGGACTTCACCGGCGGACCAGCGCTCCCCGCGCCGGACTTCACCGGCGACCCAGCGCACTCCGAGCCGGACTTCGGCGGCGACCCAGCGCTCTCCGAGCCGGACTTCGGCGGCGGACCAGCGCTCCCCGCGCCGGACTTCACCGGCGGACCAGCGCTCCCCGCGCCGGACTTCACCGGCGGACCAGCGCTCCCCGCGCCGGACTTCACCGGCGGACCAGCGCTCCCCGCGCCGGACTTCACCGGCGGACCAGCGCTCCCCGCGCCGGACTTCACCGGCGACCCAGCGCTCCCCGCGCCGGACTACATCGGCGACCCAGCGCTCCCCGCGCCGGACTACACCGGCGACCCAGCGCTCCCCGCGCCGGACTTCACCGGCGGACCTGCGCTCCCCGCGCCGGACTTCACCGGCGGACCAGCCCTCCCCGCGCCGGACTTCACCGGCGACCCAGCGCTCCCCGCGCCGGACTTCACCGGCGACCCAGCGCTCCCCGCGCCGGACTTCACCGGCGGACCAGCGCTCTCCGCGCCGGATTTCACCGGCGGACCAGCGGTCTCTGCACCTACCCCTGTGCCCGTGGCTCCCGCCGCCACGCCCACTCCCAGGCCCCGCCTTTCCAGGCCTGCTCCGAGGCCCCCTGACTTTGCCTCCCGTGGTGTACCCAGGCTACCCCCACAGACTTTGTCCAGCCCTGGGTACCCATCTATGTTTCTCGTACCCCTGTCTCTGCCTGTCATGGTTCCCGTCTCTGTCTATGTTCCAGTCTCTGTCACTTGTGGTTTTTCTGTTCCAGTCCCCGTCACCGTGTTTGTTTCTGTCCCCATTACTGTTTTCGTTCCGGTCCCTTTGCCCAGTAATGTCCAGTCCCCGTTTTCTGTTCAGTCTCCTCTCGGGTGTCCTCTGTTCTAGTCTTGTGTTTTGTTTTGTTTTTTGGTTTCCACCCTCTCCTGACCGGCTCCTGGGGGTTTGTTTTTTCGCGCCCCAGGAGTTGCGCGTTAAGGGGTGGGTTCTGTCACGTGGTCCCTGTCTGTTCTCGTGTTTCTGTGTTTATTTACCTTTTTCTGTGCCTGTCTCTGCTTGTGCCTGTGAGTGTGTCTCCCACGTGATCCGTGCTCCTCAGTGTTTCTTGCCCTCACCTGTGTATCATTTGTAACTCCGCCCCTTAGCCCCAGGTGTTCTCTGTTTCCCGTGTGTGTTACACTATTTATAGTCCGTGCTCCCTTTCCCTCGTGTCGGTTCTTGTGCTTTGTCAGCCTGTTGTGGTTGCGTCTCTGTTCTCCATGTTTCTTGTTTTCTGTTTAGTTTCCGTTTATTTGTTTATTTTTGTCTTTTGTTATCTGTATAATAAATACACTCGCATTTGCATCCGCTCTCCTCGTCCCTCCTTCACGCACCCTGACAATTCTGTGTTTTATTTATTTAGTTACATCTAGTTTTGTTCATAGTTTTCTTAGTTCTGAGTTTTTTGCGTTACCCACGTTTTGTTTACTGTTTTGATTTAATAAATATAAATATCACAATATTCAGCACATACGTCCATCCCCTCATCATGTGTGACATGCTGCAGGACGGCCAGTTCAACCTGTATAAAAGTTCCTGGAACAGTTTAATTTCCACAGGGAGATTAATAAATAATTTCTTTAAGTTCTGTTTTATTAGGGGTTTGAGCATGTAGTGTAATTGTTCTGATTATAGTTCTTATTCTGCCATAGAAGTGATCGGGCAGAAGAAACCGTAAGGCCTACAGGGCTGAGACTTGGTCATATGGTAGTACCGCTACTCAGATTCAAAAGATGAGCCCGATCGGCCTCAAGGGGGCGCTATGGGCGCTAAGGTCATGACGTTAGGCCTCATAACTCCCTCCGCCCACTTAGATTTTTTGCTATTTAGCATAATATGCAAAACCCAGGCTGTGACCGAAATGGCTCCCTACTCCCTCATTAGTGTTGCGCTATGTAGGGAGATACTAATAAGTTCACTAATTAGTGGTAAAACGGGAGTGAATTTGGACACACCCTCATCATTATCATGCGCCAGCACCGGTCGCATAAACACACACAGGTGAGAGAGGGGGTTGAGCCGTGTTTAAAACTCCATAAACACACTGAACTGAGCTCTGAATTAAAGATAGTGAAGCTCCGAGCTGATCATTAAGTTATTTATATGCTTGTTATATTTACGCTGTTTAGAAGACGATCCTCACATTACTGAACGACATGAAGAAAACCTTAAAAATAGCAGCGTACACCGGCTCGCTCTGTTGCCAGATTGGGCGGTTTCATGCCAAATGTCGAGTTGTATCTGAAATTGTTTGGAGGAAACTCTGTGATTTGACAGGTGAACAAAACTACCAAGTCAAAGTCAAAGTCAAAGTGGTTTTTATTGTCATTTCAGCTATATACAGAGTACACAGTGAAACGAAACAACGTTCCTCCAGGGACCATGGTGCACATAAACACAGTGTAGACAGAACAATAAGTGCAACAGTACAAAAGTGCAGACAGACAATACAACACAATACAGACAAAGAATAATAAATAACAAGACAGTGTGCAAATTATGCAGTGTGCAAAAAAGACCAGTGAGGTAGTAATTACCTCTATTACACAGTGTGCAATAGAGTCCAGTGAGGTAGTAGGGTTTTTAGTGCTTTCCATTTTCTGGGGTAAGTGGGGTAAGAGTGTGTTTGCATGTACAAAAAAACATCAGTTCAGTCTCTGCAGTTGAGGAGTCTGATGGCTTGGGGGTAGAAGCTGTTGCAGAATCTGGTCGTGCTGGACCGGATGCTGCGGTACCTTCTTCCCGAAGGCAGGAGGGAGAACAGTTCGTGTGAGGGATGGGTGGGGTCATTCACAATGCTGGTTGCTTTGCGGATGCTGCGGGTGGTGTAAATGTCTGTGATGGAGGGGAGAGAGACGCCGATGATCCTCTCAGCTGTCCTCACAATACGCTGGAGGGTCTTGCGGTCAGAGACGGTGCAGGTCCCAAACCAGGCAGTGATGCAGCTGCTCAGGATGCTCTCAATGTGACACCAAGGAAACCTCTCAGGTGAGGTTATCTGCTAAGTGGACACCAAGGAACTTGGTGCTCTTAACAATCTCCAAAGAGGACCCGTCGATGTTTGGGAAATTTAACTCATCTGTGTTTTAGTTAGATATGTGGATTTGAAACACGTTTTACCCTGTAAATTGGTTTTATCTGAATCCCACTGTAACAATCTGGCAACCCTGGTGGCTCGCTGTCCGCTCCGTTTCTTCGGCTGTCTGTTGCTTAGTAGCGAGACCCGCAAAGCATTTTGGGACACATTCAGCTGGCTTAGTAAGCAGCAAAGTTTACTATAAATCATGATGCATTATGGGAGTTTTTAGTGCCCTCAAAATCACGTTCGAATCCCCCCTTATGATTCGGACACTCAAAGAAAAATGGCTAACATACTCAATAGTGCCCTAACTAGTTGTCCTAGGGTTATTTACCAATCCTGTCATATTTGGTACCAAAGAACTCAGCAGAGTCCCAACCTCAATAATTATCTAAAAAATTGTGAAATTTGTAAACAATATGGCCGCCATATGCAAATTAATCTTACCGTGGCACACCCAAATTTACTCTAACAGCTGTAACTTTTGAATGCTTAAACCGACACTAATGCCACTTTAGACCTTTGATGCCAGCATGATTCTGAGGTAGCCTGTCAATCTGTGTAGACATACGCCCCCAGGGGGTGGAGCCAAAGCTAAAAATCTATACAAGCTATCAAGCTCTCATTTGGCATGGATCATCTATGGCCTATGTCCTAATGTTGCACTGAAGGAAAATATGATATGCACATTTTTGCGATTGCTATTAGCCAATCAGGTTCCAGCAAGCTTTTGACAGGCTAAACAATGACCAATCAGGACGGTACTTATACCCTACATGAATATGAAGGCCTTCTATCATCCATTAAAATATGGCGTTGATTGATTTTCTGCTATAGCGCCCCCTAGAGGCCAGTTATATCTAAAGGTACAAGTTGCCTAGGCTTGTTATTCTTTTTTAGTTGTATACTTTGCTGTAGCGTTTACAACTTTGTAATTGCATATGTTTCCCAAAAATGCAAAGATTTTCATCAGTGGCCAAAAGAGTAAAAATGTCTCTTTTCGAACTTGTCTTTAAGTCCTCAATCAATCAAAACAACTTTGGTCTTGATGTAATCTTGAGACGCTGTAGGTAAATAATTATCAAAAAAATCTTGACATTTTAACTATTTGAGGCCCATAAACCTTGATCAAACATGTACGTGAAAGCCTTTTCAGAGTTATTTGGCCAAAACTCTGTCAAAGTTTTAAACATGCCAAAACTGTCGAAGCTACTAATTAACAATGACATTTGAAGCACATGTGCCAAGTATGAGCCAAATAAGTCTTCAGTAGGCTCTACAGGGACAAATGAACTCTTTTCAATTTATTCTATTTATCGCTATTTTCCAACCTAAATGGACAGAAGTCAGGAACCTTTGACCCTATCAACACAGAAATTTACATACATATATATACAGACCACTTGATTATGACTACCAATTTTGAGCCCAATCAGACTTTTCTTCTCTCTGTAATAAATAGAAACGCACTGATAGGGAATGTTCTGTCTTACTTATAGAGTGATAGATTTCCAGCAGGTTATATGTGGTCTCTTGCTGCGCTCTGGTGGTCATTTGGTGAAACAGCTACAGGTGAATTATTCTAAATTAAAGCTCTGCTGAACTTATTTAATCTCGCTTGAACATCTTTATCCTTCTTGGTCATGCTGCTCAGCCACCTGGGTCATTCTTGTTTATGCTCCACCCACTTAATTTTTTTCAAATTTGCATAATATGCAAAACCTACTTTTGAGATCTTGTCCTTGGCTCCTTGACCAATCATGACATGTTTGGTGTCAAACAGTTCAGCAGAGCTTACTCCTCTATAATTATTTTAATAATCTTGAAATTTCTTAAACAATATGGCCGCCATATGCAAATTAGTTATACCATGGTGCAGTAAAATGTCTTTAACACTTATAACTTTTGAATGTTTAACCTGACACTAATACCACTTCAGTCCTTTGATCATTACATGACTCTCAGATACCCTGTCAGTTTATGTAGACGTACAGCACAGGGGGCGGAGCCAATGCTAGATAAGTGTTTCTCTAGAACCTTACAAGGTTTCAAGCTCAACCTTGGCATTTATCATCTACGGCCCATGCACTAATGGTACACCAAAGGAAAATTTGATACATTCTTGTGGTCACTATTAGCCAATGACTTTCCAGCAAACTTTTTACAGGCTGAATGTTAATCAGGTTAAAACATACACACTATTTGTGGATTATTTGTATGTGGCATTTTTATTTCTCACTACTAGGCTCTCATCAGGATTAATGTGGTTTGTATTTTTCAATTTAAGAACTGAAGTTGTTTCACCAAATGCCCACTAGAGTGCAGCAAGAGACCAAATAAAACCTGCTGAACACTAAAGCTCAGTTTATCAATGCTTTTCAACTAGTTTACTCACACCACTCATCTAGCATGCTTATTATGGTCATGCTAGTCAACCAGCCCTGTCTTTATGTTAAAGTTGGTCATCCATCTTGGTCATGCTTTGATGATTGGTTACTGAGAGATTAGTTACTGAGAGATTTGCAGTGTCTGACAGTTCGGCCTGGGTAATAGTTTAATATCAATACATGGTGTGATAGAAATTCATAGTTTTTTTCATTTAATTATTTAGAAGATAACATGAGACTAATTGTTTTAATGAACTTCTAGTGTGAAAAGTACAGACACCGGGCCAACAGCAGTGCAATATACAGTATCGTTAACATGGAATTCAGAATGTTACCATAGGGAGTAACATGAAAATTAGCTTTTGCAAAAAAGTAAATTATAAGAGCGGCACAAAAGCACATTTATGCTGAATGTCCACTAGAGGGTGGTAATAAATCCTTTTTTTCAGGTTTATCCTGTTTTATATGCTGCCTGTCCTTCACTGTTCACTGGTCCACTCCCTCTTAGTTCTGTCTGGCACTGATATTGATGCATTCCTGGTGCTGCGGTGTGTTTTAACATGTGTTAAGTCTTAAAATAGATTATTTCAGCGTTTTTTCACCATATTTTTACACCTTTCTGCTGCTCTGTGTTTATTTCACAGCAGCAGTGCCTTTCTTTATAGTCTCACACCTTTGTTTAGTCATTTTATTTCATTTTATTAACTCTACGTGTTAGTATACCTACAGTCTTCATGCTCTTCTATGGAGTAGTGGAGGACATATTGGCTTTTCCCACCTGCAGCCTGGGTTCAAACCCTGCTTGTTCCAAGTTTCTCATATCTGCTTTTTGAGTTCATCCTGATTGTATTTTCCTTAGACATGTGTAAATGTGTAATTTTCCATTATAGCTGCTTCAGAAAAACAAACAGTGTGTCCAGAAACCCTTGTATAGTATTGTAGTGCTCTGAAAACTTTCCTGTCCCTATTACTTAGTAAAAGTTTTAATTTTATATACACACTATCCCCATGATTGTTGACTTATGTTCAAACACGTCAATTTCACTGGTTCTGGCTTTGAGAAATTGTGATGTTTGAATATATCATCATGGTATTAGGGCTAATGAAAGCATCATACTTCTTTTAAAAAACATGTGGGAGATCAGCCATTTCAGAAAGCCAAGCAGCTTTAGTGTGGGTTTACAAAACCAACGGCAATGTAAGGAAACTCATTTTTCTCCTAAAACAGACAAGATAACAACCTTTTGTCCATGCAGCTGCTTAGTGGACCAGTGTTCCTGATTGCTGGCTATGCATGAATTGTGATTTACGGGGCACCTAATTTTTAATAATACAATTAATACACATTTAGCAGTTCTACCTTTGTGGAGTAATGATAGCTTGCATGTTTGAGCTGAGTGCAGTTTTATGAAATAAATGATGCTACGCTGGAATGTGTTGTGTGGCAGTTCAAATATGTTCTATTGTAATAAAAGACACAGATCAATTTAAATTCCCACAGGTTGGTATGTGAAAGCATTTACAAAACATAAAAAAGACCATTAGGTCTAGACAATAATTTAATATCAATACAGATAGAAAATGTTTCTATAAAGGCGATATGTTGTATCATTATTTCCTCATTTATAAGGTTACATTGCATTAGACTGAAGTTTAGTGTTGCTTTTAGTGTGCAGGTACAGAGCGTATGAAACGCAGCTAGCTTCTAACCAGAGATGCTATATGCATTATTATTTACACAAAATGCTGGAGGGTACCATAGCAAATGCTATAGTAACTTTTTAGAAATATGAAATACAGTGTTTAATACATATGTAATCATACAAATGTATGTAAACATTCAGGCTATACATCTATAGTGAGTAGAGGAATGCAGTCCACATTTAGTAAGAGCAGGATATTAATACATTTGTACCCACTGATCACTAGAGGGAAGTGAACACAAGCCTGTAATAAACACCATAGAGGAATTCCAAATAATCTCAAATTCTTCTTTATTAGAAGTTATTATAAAAATAATAAATATAAATGATATGTATATATATAAGATAATTGTGTGTCCTGGTAAAGTATGTTAGTGATCATTACAATTGTAAATAAAGGTGATTTAATGGATCACACTGTTCTTATGTTGAATGAAGATGTTATATTTATATATACATGAACAGTACTTTAATCCATCTGCTTTTTAAAAAGAATATTATTTAAAGACCATTTCAAATCTGTTGTTTTAGGATTTCTTTTATTTAATCATATATTCATTGTATATACACAATCCCATATATAATTCAATAAACCCCCCACCCCCCCAACATACACACAATAAATAAATAATAAAACAACTGGTGCTATGAATAATAAATTGATAGAGCTTTGTGCAGGATATATATGAATATTACTGCTGTCCACACAAAACATCTGCCTACATAGTAACATTAGTGATTATTTTCCCCCACTGCTTCTGTTTATATTATATACATATTTCTTTACGGTTAGACAAATACCAATCTATGTTCATTGTGTAAAATATGACACAATTTGACTACATTTTGTTTCACATTGGGATTGTTTTTCCTTTTTTCTGTAAACTAACTATTTTGGAGACATGTGGTTTTGTTTGGACAGTAGCAAAATTAAATCCATAAAAACATTAACAGGTATGATTAAACATTATTATATAGTGTACATAAAGACAGATGTATTGTTAGCATACCCGCTTTGGCGTAGGAACCGGGGGGTGGGACATGTCTCACCCAATATTAGAAACAGGTGGATTTGTCCCCCCAAAAAATGATATCAGTTCGCTCAGATCAGCTGTACTATTAATGGGGAGACACACAGGACCAATCACGGAGCCGGTTCAGGTATTCAGTCCCGCCTCTCAGTAGAAACAGCCAATCAGCTTACTGGTTTTGCGGCGCGCGGAGGAGAGGCAGTTTGCTGTTGGGGAAGCCCCGCCCCCTCGCTGTGAGATTTAGCAGCGGGATCGGGGTGCAGCAGCTTCATCTGATTTTAAAGCAGATCTGGATATACGGAGATTTTTCTAAAAGAAAGGTAACGGTATCTAACCACGTAAACTGTGATGTTTCTGGAAGCTGGTTTAAAATACACGTCTCTGAAGCAGCACACAGTATAAACTCACTGGCTGTATTCGAAATGGCATACTACATACTACTCGCGTACTAAATCTGCCTAAAGCCAGTATGCAGTACGCAGTATGCGACCAAACTGAGGATCTGTAGTGCACTACAGGTACCCGGATGGTGTACTACTCCGCTCAGATTTCGCAGTGTGCATGGAGAGCTGTCTTCGTGGTGTACTGCATCCCAAAATGCATTGCGGCTGGCTCCTCCAGCTCGCTTCAGAAAAAAACAAGATGGTGGCGAGTGCGAGAGATTTTCAAATTATGGAAATATATATATTTTTAAATTAAGGGAATTATTTTGGAAAGTTTCGGCTCACCGCTGTCGAGCCCCTCCGCTGTCGAGCCCCTCCGCTGCCGCGGCCGCGCGCTCTCCGCGGCCGGGACCCTCCGCAGTGTGCAGCAACATACAGTTTTAATAAATTATTCTGTTATTTTCATAAATAATTTCCTCAGTTTTAATAAATTATTCTGTTATTTTCATAAATAATTTCCTCAGTTTTAATAAATTATTCTGTTATTTTAATAAATAATTCCCTCAGTTTTAATAAATTATTCTGTTATTATAATAAATAATTCCCTCAGTTTTAATAAATTATTCTGTTATTATAATAAATAATTCCCTCAGTTTTAATAAATTATTCTGTTATTTTAATAAATAATTCCCTCAGTTTTAATAATTTATTCTGTTATTTTAATAAATAATTCCCTCAGTTTTAATAAATGATTGTTATTTTAATAAATAAGTCCATCAGTTTTAATAAATCGTTCTCTTTATTTAATAAATAATTCCAATAAATCGTTCTGTTAATTTAATAAATAATTACCTTTGTTTAAAAAATCGTTCTTTTGATTTAATAAATAATTCCCTCAGTTTTACTACATATTTTTCTTTTAAATAAGGGAATGATTTGAATACAAATTAATAAAATTGTTTCACTTGTGCAAGGTGTGTCATGGTCAGAACAGAATAGCAGACAAGCGCAGATACTGATAAAAACAATAAACGTTTATTATAAGAATAAACAGATGTAATCAGGGTCAATACAGAAGCAGGGGTAATTACCAGTAGACAGAGCAATGCAGACAAAACCATACCAATAACGAGAGACAGTCCAGAGTTCATACACAAGCAATCCAGTATCAGAGATAATCCAAGAGGCGGTGGTGAAAGCACAGTCCAGGTCATACACAAACAATCCAATATCAAAGGCAGAGGCAAAAATCGGCGTCGAGAAAACAAAAGCAAGGTCATACACAAAGTAAACTGAGACAAGAGATAAGTAACGCTTTGTACGAGGATAACCTACAATACGCGGCGTGGTAGTCTGTTTGGCGTGCACCTTTATAGTGCCAGTAATCAGTATTCGGGACTTCCTGGAGGAAGCAGGTGAGGTGTCACGTGATCAGGTGAGTGCGTGATGTCAGCGGGTGGTGCATTCTGGGTAGTGTAGTTGTTAACCTGAGAACCTCCGTTAGAGCTGGGTGTGGAAGGGACAGAGGAGCTAACAGCACCAGACGTGACAGTACCTCCCCCCAAGGGAGTCGGAACGGGGAAGACCACGACGACGTCCACCCGACGGGCAGGGAGTACCGGCGGGAGGACCAGGCGTAGCCTCAGAGGTGCCAGGCAGGTGGGGGTTGCGAGACTGGGAACCCCGACGTACCGGAGCCGAAGAAGAGGCTTACCAGGGTGACGGGCATGAAATTCGGCCAGTAGAGCAGGATCCAGCACGTCACCGGCGGCAACCCAGCAATGCTCCTCAGGGCCGTAACCCTCCCAGTCTATGAGGTACTGGAGCACACCGCCACGCCTGCGTGAATCCAACACCTCTCGAACCGCATAGGTAGACGAATCCTCCCCCTCCACTGCCGCGGGCGGCACGTCATCTGGAACACCCTCAGCAAGCGGACCTGGGACAAGAGGCTTGAGCAGAGAAACATGGAACGAGTTATGCACCCTGTACTGAGCAGGCAACTCAATCTTATAAGTCACCTCGTTAACCTGAGACAACACCTTAAATGGGCCAATATACTTAGGCAGCAGTTTCCTACAGGCCCCCTCAAACCTCAAGTCCCGGGTCGACAACCACACCCTGTCTCCGGGTTGGTATTGGGGGGTGGTACCACGGTGTCTGTCGGACTGCTCCTTATATTTCCGTAAAACCTCCGAGATTTGCTGATGCGTCTCCTCCCACACCTGCTCACTCCGCTTCATCCAGTCGTCGACAGCGGGGATCTCAGTGGACGACGCTGTCCACAGAGCTAACGGAGGCTGGTAACCCAGAATGCACTGGAAAGGAGTGAGACCAGATGTGGAGTTAATCAGGGAATTCTGAGCTATTTCAGCCCAAATCAAATACTGTGACCATTCAGAGGCATGCTTGAAACAGTACAATCTTAAAAACTTTCCCAACTCTTGATTAACTCTCTCACATTGACCATTACTAGTGGGGTGAAACCCAGAAGTGAGACTCACGTGTACCCCCAAATGGTCAAAAAACGATTTCCATACCCGAGAAGTAAATTGAGGACCTCTATCTGACAAAATGTCCTCCGGGACCCCATAATGTCTGAAAATGTGTGTGTATATAGCTTGGGCGGTTTGATGAGCAGTAGGAAGAGCAGGAAAAGGGATAAACTTAACTCCCCTAGAAAATCTGTCTACAACCGTAAGGATAGTAGTGTAGCCTTCAGATTCAGGTAAATCTGTAACAAAGTCTACAGCAATATGTGACCATGGTCGTTCAGGAACAGGCAGAGGACATAGCTTACCGGCTGGAAGGGTTTTGGGTGTTTTGCATTGCAGATTGAACATGAAACTACGAAAGTTTGAACGTCAGCTCACATGATTTCCCACCAATACCGAGCTGAGATTAGTTGTAGCGTGCGTGTAACACCTGGATGACCGGAAGTAAGGGCAGCATGTGCCCAGCCAATGAGCTGATCGCGAAACTGCTCAGGTACATAAATCTTGTGAGGAGGGCAACCCTCCGGAGGTTGTGTGTTAGCTTGACTCTGCTGAATGAGGTCATCAAGTTCCCATCTAATAGCTGCTACTTTAACAGTGGGTGGCAGAATGTGTTCGGGTTCGGAAGCGTGACGTGTCGTCTGGAGAACTAAAAACACGGGATAAGGCATCAGCCTTAGTATTACGGTTGCCTGGACGAAACGAGATCGAAAAATTGAATCTGGAGAAAAACAGTGACCAACGAGCTTGACGGGGGTTTAGACGTTTAGCAGTACGGAGATACTCTAAGTTCTTGTGATCTGTAAGAACGGTGAATGGATGTGCAGCACCTTCCAGCCAATGACGCCACTCCTCTAGAGCTAGTTTTACAGCCAGCAGCTCTCTATCCCTCTATCCCCTATCCCATAATTACGCTCCGCTGGTGACATTTTCTTAGAGAAGAAAGCTACGGGATGTAATTTGGGCGGTGAACCGCTGCGTTGGGAGAGAACTGCTCCGATACCAGTATTAGAAGCATCAACTTCAACAACAAAGGGTAGGTCAGGATTAGGATGTTTGAGGATGGGGGCAGAAACAAAAGCGGCTTTTAACTCTTGGAAAGCTTTGTCAGCTTCAGGGGACCACTTAAGAATTTTGGTGGCATTTTTAGTCAGCGCTGTAAGGGGGGCAGCTATGGTGCTGAAGTTGCGTATGAAACGCCTGTAAAAATTCGCGAATCCTAAAAAACGTTGGAGGTCTTTGATAGATTGGGGAACAGGCCAACTAGTAACGGCGTCTACCTTCGAGTCATCCATAAGAACTCCCTGGGAGCTGATGACATAGCCGAGAAATGCGACTCTCTGAAGGTGGAACTCGCATTTCTCGGCTTTAGCATAAAGGTTGTTCTCCAACAGCTTTTGGAGAACTGAACGAACGTGCTTAACGTGTGATTCGAGATCGGGGAATAGATCAAAATGTCGTCTATAAAAAGGGTTACGTATTTCCCAATCATTTCCCTGAATACGTCATTCATAAATGACTGAAAAACGGCGGGGGCGTTAGCGAGACCATAGCTCATAACCTGATACTCATAGTGGCCATTAGTAGTGGTAAACGCTGTTTTCCACTCGTCCCCCTCCCTAATGCGGATCAGATTATACGCACTGCGGAGATCGAGTTTGGTGAAGTAAGAAGCTGTGCGTAGTTGCTCGAGTGCACTAGGGATGAGAGGCAATGGGTAGGCAAATTTCTTAGTTATAGCATTTAACCCTCTATAATCTTCTCCCAAACTTTTGTTATTACATAACATCATTTAGAATGGCAACCCCTGTAAAATCTTTAATCCTAAAGACATATACACATATAAGTATATGTCTATATATAAGTATTGCTGTAAAGCAGTGGGTGAGTACTTTCCAAATATGTAAGAATCATTCCTGTAACATACTCACAGGCTGAGATATTTAGGGTCAAAATGCCAAGTTGATATATGGGTGCTATAGGTTGAGAAGCTGGGAACTGCAACACCAGTGTTGCAGTTCCCAGCTTCTCAACCTGTAACATCCAGATATATGCAGATATTTGGTATCTATGGAAAGCTTGTGATGAATACTTTCCAAATATGTAAGATGTAAGTACAATATCGCCATATTTGAGGGTGCTGTTCTCCGCGAGGCTGTTATGTGTATGGGCTCGTTGGAAAGTCTTTTTCTCACACTACAAGTGTCTTAAATTTCGTGTGGATATGTTCAGTTTTCTTTGAGTTACGGCTGTTCAAAAACGGTCACAGTGATACCCTTCATTCTGGAACTCTGCCACCCTCTCTAACTTTTTTGGTCATTTTAAACTAAGATTACTCTCCCTACACATAAGTGATACCCGGAAACATAGCCTAGTTGGACAGGGAATGTCCTCGACTGTACGCAGGATAAATCCCATGTTGATGGATTTAGTTTTGCTTGAGTTACGGCTGTTCAAAATCGGCCATAGGTTTTAACAGTCCAGCGGGTCACAGCAGTCATACGGCCGCCTGAGGTGCATTATTTTCGGTTATAGAAATCCCATGTTTACCGGTCCATATCTCGGGCTGTGTACATGATACAGACACAACCCTTATGTCGTTGGATAGCTCTTGACATGCTCTACAAAGTTTCTGCTTGGTATTTTGCAATTGGACATTTGCCCGCGATGATAGAACGTTTTGAATATCGCCATATTTGAGGGTGCTGTTCTCCGCGGGACTGTTATGCACAAGGATGTGTATGGGCTCCTTAGAAAGGGCATTTCTCACACTACAAATATCTTAAATTTCATGTGGATATGTTTAGTATTCTTTGAGTTATGGCTGTTCAAAAACGGTCACAGTGATACCCTTCATTCTGGAAGTCTGCCACCCTCTCTAACTTTTTTGGTCATTTTAAACAAAAATTACTCTCCCTACACATAAGTGATACCCGGAAGCCTTAGCCTCATTGGACAGGGAATGTCCTGTACTGTACTCTGGTTAAATCCCATGTTGATACATGTTGTTTTCTTTGAGTTACGGCTGTTCAAAATCGGCCCTAGGTATGAGCAGTCCAGCGGGTCACAGCAGTCATGCGGCCGCCTGAGGTGCACTATTTTCAGCTATAGAAAAGCCATATTTACTGGTCCATATCTCTGGCTGTGTACATGATACAGACACAACCCTTATATGCTTGGATAGCCCTTGACATGTACTACAAAACTTGCTGCTGGGGATCTTAGAGTCAGAGGGCCTTCATTTGGAAGACAATAGCAGCAGGGTCTATTAGCTGTGGGGGATGGGGGGAGCATGCTCTCAGTCTGAATGTCTAAGCAGAAGTATTGCTGACCAGCCATGTCAAAGAACAAATAAGACCAGACAAATATCAGGAAACAATCGGTTTATTGTATTTTGCAGAAGTTTTACAGAAGTAGCAGATAACAGTGTGTACATATAAAGCTGAACATATATTACACATATCACATATATATATTTTAGCCTAACCCTAATCCTATCTCTTATTCTAGCTAACCCTAATATTTACAGTTCTATCTACATATTTATTTACAGTTCAGATTTTTGCTGCAGGGACTACAGCCATACTTAATCTAACCCCTCCCCAGCAAAAGACTTCCTGTTGACGCCGTAATCAAACAGGAGCTCCTCTTTAACTTTAATATTGCGTATGGCAATAAAGAGGATTACGTCTTTGCCATCTACACTATACAACCGTGGTCGTAAATTTGCGTTCTTGGAGGAATGATTTATTAGACGGCCAAATGTGCACATTCCTGGATGGCACGGACACTCTTCCTCGTGAGCATCAATACAACGGGCTACCTGTCCAGAATTAAAAAAGAACATGTACCCACTCTCTTGCTCTGCTGTTGCTGCATGGGTCGCTAAGCCCTCCTGTCTAGACACCACTTTACCGTGGTAGTCACACACGACTTCCCCCAAGGCAAAAGGCCTTGTCACTACCACTCCCCTACCCTTCCCCTCTATCTCTGCCACTGCTAGTCCCTTCCACCTCTGCGTCCTGCAAAACTTCTGCAGCTCAGCACTGTCCATCGCATCGTCAATGCCCCCAGATGGCTTCCACTGCTGTACGATGGATGCAGCATCTGGAATGTTGGCAGACCACCCTTGCTTCTCAATCCAGGCCTTGACTCTGGACTCAGAGGGCGGTCTACGGGCAAAGTGCTCTGTAAAGAACGCAAAAAAAGAAATTAGTCAGTAGGTTCAGACATAACAAATATGATGTGCATTCCAGGTAGTAATTAGAGTTGAGACTAAGACTAGGCTAAGAGATTAATTCTTAAAGACTCACCTAGAACATGCTGCACCCGAAGCTCGAGCTGTTCCCTACGCCAGCGGTCGTAGCAGTAGCGTTCGTACTGCCCAGCCAGGGATACCCGCTTAGACCTCTTGGGTGGCACCCCGTCCAACGTCACTGGATATGACCGGAGCAACTTGTCATATGCAGCTTGGTCGGTCAAGTATGCCGCGGAACCCGTGAGGGTGTGGTCGCTCTGGTCACTACTGCAAGTAGAGGAAATGAGAAAAATGATGAGTACAGAAAAAAAAATACAAATAGTTGAAATGTAACCATGCTAGACCATCCTAGTGACAACATGAACAAATACTTACTCTGAATCACCCCGCAGTCTCCTCAGGATCAGGCACGCATCTACCGCTGAGCTTATCTCTCTCATCCGGTAGTGCTTCTCTGCCGTGGCCGTCGAGTGGGTGAGGTAGCCCGCCACTTTTCAGCATCGGGCGTGTCCTTCGTGGCTGTCTCGTATGCCCGTCTGACCATCTGGCTGGTCACCTTTGGCACCTGATACCTGAAAAAGACAATATATTCCTTAGTACTCATACATTAATTCCATTATATAATATAAAAACTGAAGTAAGGAAAGAAGAGTATTGCAGAGCTTGAGTTCATTTAGTTCAACTTACTTCTTGTGCAGCCGCTCCAGGTCATTGGAGGCGTTGTGGATAGTTCTGCCAGTGGAGGAGATGAAGAACCTCTCATCTGACTCAGACGGAGCCTCAACTGGCAGTTGGGCTACAGCTGGAACAGCAGGAGCAACAGGAGCCGGGTCTTCAGTTGGGATGCCAACCACAGCCATCCCTCTGCTCTGCAGCTCCTCGATCATCCTGCGAGGAATAAAAGACATATTTACATTTAGCTTTCTTATAATAGAATAAGAAACGTACTTTATGATATCTAAAAGTAACCATTGTCAGCATCTTACCTGCCAACAGGGTCAGGGCTCTGCATGATCCTGGTGATGAGAGAGTACTCCCAGACACGGCCAGTATGAAGCAAATTGTTGGCAGCTCTCTTGGCAGATTCCACCACAGCCAGAATGTCAGCTTCTGAGGAGTTCTTCATGCAGGATCTTCTGAGGTGAACTGGAAGGCTCCAATGAGTCTTATTGCACATAGGACACAGGAGGAAGGTCCTATTGCTAGCTTGCCTGTAAAACAGAAACAGAAAAAAAGAGAAATAGACATTAGATATCTTCACATATTTATTGTCAAATTTATCAATAAATTTATCAATTTAATTTGCATAGAATTGTTCAGCATTATGTAATCCTAAAACAAGTAAGGTTCCCATAGCATTTTCCTTGTAGCCAAGTCAGAGATAGTTTACTACAGTAAATCAAAGACAAACTTGTACTTACTCAGCAGAAGCAGCAGAAGAAGAAGAAGCAGCAGAAGAAGAAGCCATCTCAGACAGTCAAGAGGATTCCTGGTCACTGGAGCAGAGAAGGTCAAGGAGGTCAAGGAGGTCGCTGATCTTGGTAAGACAAGTATCAGAGGTGGTTTGGGGGTTCAAACTTGCTGCTTATATGCTACTGTAAACAAAAGGACACGCCCCCCACTTGACTGGGGTATCACCTGGTTGGATGATGGCTGTGGTCCAGAGGGGGCCAATGAGGTGACAGGTTGAACTCTGAATTGAGGAACAAGCCATATGCTAATTAAGTCAATTCACAGGCTGGGAGTCAGCAGGCTGGGTGAGGTGGCAGTGAGAGGCTGGGAGACAGCAACCAGTTCTCAACCTGAGAGTGTGGGTACAGGAGTTATTCCTACATATTTGGAAAGTACTCATCACGAGCTTTCCATAGGTACCAAATATGTGCATATATCTGGGTGTTACAGGTTGAGAAGCTGGGAACTGCAACCCTGGAGTTCCGGTTCCCAGCTTCTCAACATGGGAACTGCAACCCTGGAGTTCCAGTTCCCAGCTTCTCAACCTGTAACAGCTTCTCAAGCTTGTGATGAGTACTTTCCAAATATGTAAGAATAACTCCTGTACCATACTCCATGAGGTTGAGAACTGGTTGCTGTCTCCCAGCCTCTCACTGCCACCTCACAGGCCTCATGGGGGCAGGCCTCATTAGCATGGCCTATCAACTGGCCTGATGTGCCCATTTACAAGCTGGGAGCACAAGTCAGATGCTAATTAAGTCAATTCACAGGCTGGGAGACATTGAGATTGAGAGGCTGGGAACTGCAACCCTGGAGTTCCAGTTCCCAGCTTCTCAACCTGGAACAACCAGATATATGCACATATTTGGTATCTGTGGAAAGCTTGTGATGAGTACATTCATATATAATATGTAAGAATCATTCCTGTACCATACTCACAGGCTGAGAGATTGTAGGTCAAATTAGCCAATTTTTGCCAGTTTCTGAATTGATTCCGCCAAAATTGGTTTGCTAAGTGCGGACCACGCCTAAAGAAGTAGAGAAAGAAGAAGGAAAAAGGGGAGGGAACTCAGGGAAATTTGGGCTGGAGTTCTGAACTACGTGCTTGAAGAAGCGTGCAGTTATATCCCCCCCTTTTTATTTAATGAGAAGTGGAAGAGTAGAAAAAGGGGGCTGTTGGGGAGGAGGTGGGTTGCGAACTTTCGTCACGAGAGATAGTTAGTTAGGGGAGGTATTTATAGGACGGTTGATTGATACGGGGTGGAGTTAGAACGTAGAGTTCGGGCGTGGTCCTTCTCCCAAACTTTTGTTATTACATAACATCATTTTGCTAAGTGTGGACCACGCCTAAAGAAGTAGAGAAAGAAGAAGGAAAAAGGGGAGGGAACTCAGGGAAATTTGGGCTGGAGTTCTGAACTGCGTGCTTGAAGAAGGAGCTTGATCGTGTGCTCGGAGATTCCTTGTCTGGAGGCGTTGGATGCTGCACGATGTAAACTGAGTGGGCGGAGAATTGATCTGGTGAGTAACTACTGGGAGAAAGGATGTGACGGAGATGTGTTGGAACCAGTGCTTTGAGATTATACTACTAGATTCCGTTGTGAACAGAGGATCTAAAGGTGATGCTTGTTGAAAGAGGCGGAGATTAAGTGGTGGACGAGTGGTTCGTACGGGCTGAGGGGTGAGTCAAGTTTGAATAGATAGAGGATCGTGGTTTTTGCCAATTTGGTCCGTTTGCTTCATTCTTGAAGGTAAGGGTATCTGAGTCAAGGATGATGAGATCTGAAATTAGGGGCTGAGAAGGAGTTGTGGGAGATTTTAAGGGAAGTAAATTCTGAGCATCTGAGGAATCTAAGTAGAAGGACGGCTGAAAGGATGGTTTGTTGAGCTTGGAAGATCAGTCCGTTTACACGGGGGTTAGGTGAAGTGTAGTTTGTGAAAATGAAGGTACCGTGGTTGAGTTGCATTTGCATGCGGAGCCAAGGATCTGAATTTCTGTAACTGAAAACGAAAAAGAATAGAATTAAATTCTATCAGCGATAGAATTAAATGGACCTGAGGTGTGAACAGCTTTAGTGGTGAACTAATGCTTAATGGAGTGCCAAGTGAGACGACGGATAAAAGGCAAGATTTCTAGCGATTTGGAGCAATTTTTTTTTTTTTTTTTGATGTGGACTGCGGCGAGATTGATCAGAGTGGAGTAGAATAGATTTTCACCATTCATGTCCCCAAAGGAGGGCAGCGACGAGGACCGCATATAAGTCCAGAGAGCGCAGAAGAATCGCGCAGCTGCACGGCGGAGCAGATGAAGTTCTCCGGCCAAGCAGAAGCGACCAGAGGAAGGAGCGGCATCTGTGAATAGCTTAATATCAAAAGAGCTGGAAGCTGCGTTGGCGTAGAAGAAAAACCCGTTCGATTGCAGAGGAGGCACAGCCAGAAATGGAGCTCTGACGTGCAGTATCAGTTGAGCATAACGAATGGTGGAGGGCTCGGACGAAAAAGCCAAGAGGAGGAGGCGGGAAATGAAAGAACGACCCTGGGTTCGATTTTGGGTTGTGAATAAAGTGGCCGAGGGGGGAAAGACGGTGCTAGGTACGGGCGGGGAGACTTGAAAGGAGGCGGAGTCCAGAAAGATCCCAAGAAACTCGAGAGATGTGGAGGGACCAACGGAGTTCTCCGACGGCGGGGCACGGAGGCGAGTGAAAGCGCTGGTCATGGCTTCAAGACCCATCGAGAGGGGCGAGGAAGGAGGACCGATGACGAAGTTACCCAGGAGGTAGAGCACGAACTGGGGCCCGTGTTAAGCAAATCCAGCAGAGCGCCTTAGCAAAGGAGTCGAAGCTTGGGGTTACTTTGCACCCGAAAGCAAGGTGAACTGAAAAACGGACTCTGAAAAGGCGCCAGGAGTCAGGATGGAGAGGGAGGATTTTGAAAGCCGAAACCACGTCAGCCTTAGACAGCCAGGCCCATCGCGGGATGGGGAGCTTCGTCCCGCAAACACACGTCAATGAAGTTCCAGATCCGGGGCGTCTTGGAATGTAGCAGGGTTCCAGTGTTGGAGATGAACCGCAGCGCGAGCTGAGAGGGGGCGGCATTGTAGATGGAGAATGAAGGTCATGAAGCTCCAGCAGAAACTGAAGAGCATGTGTGTTCATTTAAACTCTCAATAACAAACAAAAACTAAGTTGGCAAGTTGGCAACACTGTTGGAGAACAGCAGGAGGAACGCAGAAATGGAGAAGGAGGATGACTGAGAGAGGGGGTTTGAACGACTGAGGGGAAGAGGGAAACGAGAGAGACGAGAGAAACGAGGCGCTGAGGCGAAGTTGGTGCCGCGCCAGGGGTGCGAGAGCTGCAGCAGCGGCGAGGGGGTTTGGACGACTGAGGGAGGGGGAGTTGGACGACTGAGGGAGGGGGAGTTGGACGACAGAGGGAGGGGGAGTTGGACGACAGAGGGAGGGGGAGTTGGACGACAGAGGGAGGGGGAGTTGGACGACTGAGGGGAACAGAGACGAGAGAGACGAGGCGCTGAGACGAAGTTGGTGCCGCGCCAGGGGCGCGATAGCTGCAGTGGCGGCGAGTTGAGCGGGTGACGTCATCAGGCCGCGACGCCGGTGCGGCTCATGTGCGCTGTTCAGAGGTTCAGTGAAAAGTTCCGCTTTTGGAGCAGAACGGGGGAAAGGGACGCCGCGGTCCTTCAAAAACCCGCTGCAGCTTAACAACAGTCCAATCGGACATGCGAGGAGGCTGGGACTTACTAGGAGAGAGGGGCCCAGGGCCGGCGAGGCCGGCCGAGGAAGACGGGCGTCCGGAGCGGCGAGCCCGCGCAGGAGGAGTAGGGGAAGGGGGAGAAGAGCGGCGGGAGTGCCGAGATCCGGGGGTGCACTGGTGAGGACGACCGACCCGGGAGGAAGAATAAACAGTAGCCGGAGTAGAACCAGGAGTAGCCGGAATGGAGATTACGGAATTCAGACGACGAGCCTGGCGAGGTGGAGCAGGAGTGGAGACAGGCTGGCTAGGAGGGAAGAGGTCCTCGTCGGAGGCGGTGAGTTAAAGGTCCATGACGGAGAACAAGCTAATGCTAGCAGGCGGGTGCGGCAGATTCGACTGACGCGAACTTTCATCACGAGAGATAGTTAGTTAGGGGAGGTATTTATAGGACGGTTGATTGATACGGGGTGGAGTTAGAACGTAGAGTTCGGGCGTGGTCCTTCTCCCAAACTTTTGTTATTACATAACATCATTTAGAATGGCAACCCCTGTAAAATCTTTAATCCTAAAGACATATACACATATAAGTATATGTCTATATATAAGTATTGCTGTAAAGCAGTGGGTGAGTACTTTCCAAATATGTAAGAATCATTCCTGTAACATACTCACAGGCTGAGATATTTAGGGTCAAAATGCCAAGTTGATATATGGGTGCTATAGGTTGAGAAGCTGGGAACTGCAACACCAGTGTTGCAGTTCCCAGCTTCTCAACCTGTAACATCCAGATATATGCAGATATTTGGTATCTATGGAAAGCTTGTGATGAATACTTTCCAAATATGTAAGATGTAAGTACAATATCGCCATATTTGAGGGTGCTGTTCTCCGCGAGGCTGTTATGTGTATGGGCTCGTTGGAAAGTCTTTTTCTCACACTACAAGTGTCTTAAATTTCGTGTGGATATGTTCAGTTTTCTTTGAGTTACGGCTGTTCAAAAACGGTCACAGTGATACCCTTCATTCTGGAACTCTGCCACCCTCTCTAACTTTTTTGGTCATTTTAAACTAAGATTACTCTCCCTACACATAAGTGATACCCGGAAACATAGCCTAGTTGGACAGGGAATGTCCTCGACTGTACGCAGGATAAATCCCATGTTGATGGATTTAGTTTTGCTTGAGTTACGGCTGTTCAAAATCGGCCATAGGTTTTAACAGTCCAGCGGGTCACAGCAGTCATACGGCCGCCTGAGGTGCATTATTTTCGGTTATAGAAATCCCATGTTTACCGGTCCATATCTCGGGCTGTGTACATGATACAGACACAACCCTTATGTCGTTGGATAGCTCTTGACATGCTCTACAAAGTTTCTGCTTGGTATTTTGCAATTGGACATTTGCCCGCGATGATAGAACGTTTTGAATATCGCCATATTTGAGGGTGCTGTTCTCCGCGGGACTGTTATGCACAAGGATGTGTATGGGCTCCTTAGAAAGGGCATTTCTCACACTACAAATATCTTAAATTTCATGTGGATATGTTTAGTATTCTTTGAGTTATGGCTGTTCAAAAACGGTCACAGTGATACCCTTCATTCTGGAAGTCTGCCACCCTCTCTAACTTTTTTGGTCATTTTAAACAAAAATTACTCTCCCTACACATAAGTGATACCCGGAAGCCTTAGCCTCATTGGACAGGGAATGTCCTGTACTGTACTCTGGTTAAATCCCATGTTGATACATGTTGTTTTCTTTGAGTTACGGCTGTTCAAAATCGGCCCTAGGTATTAGCAGTCCAGCGGGTCACAGCAGTCATGCGGCCGCCTGAGGTGCACTATTTTCAGCTATAGAAAAGCCATATTTACTGGTCCATATCTCTGGCTGTGTACATGATACAGACACAACCCTTATATGCTTGGATAGCCCTTGACATGTACTACAAAACTTGCTGCTGGGGATCTTAGAGTCAGAGGGCCTTCATTTGGAAGACAATAGCAGCAGGGTCTATTAGCTGTGGGGGATGGGGGGAGCATGCTCTCAGTCTGAATGTCTAAGCAGAAGTATTGCTGACCAGCCATGTCAAAGAACAAATAAGACCAGACAAATATCAGGAAACAATCGGTTTATTGTATTTTGCAGAAGTTTTACAGAAGTAGCAGATAACAGTGTGTACATATAAAGCTGAACATATATTACACATATCACATATATATATTTTAGCCTAACCCTAATCCTATCTCTTATTCTAGCTAACCCTAATATTTACAGTTCTATCTACATATTTATTTACAGTTCAGATTTTTGCTGCAGGGACTACAGCCATACTTAATCTAACCCCTCCCCAGCAAAAGACTTCCTGTTGACGCCGTAATCAAACAGGAGCTCCTCTTTAACTTTAATATTGCGTATGGCAATAAAGAGGATTACGTCTTTGCCATCTACACTATACAACCGTGGTCGTAAATTTGCGTTCTTGGAGGAATGATTTATTAGACGGCCAAATGTGCACATTCCTGGATGGCACGGACACTCTTCCTCGTGAGCATCAATACAACGGGCTACCTGTCCAGAATTAAAAAAGAACATGTACCCACTCTCTTGCTCTGCTGTTGCTGCATGGGTCGCTAAGCCCTCCTGTCTAGACACCACTTTACCGTGGTAGTCACACACGACTTCCCCCAAGGCAAAAGGCCTTGTCACTACCACTCCCCTACCCTTCCCCTCTATCTCTGCCACTGCTAGTCCCTTCCACCTCTGCGTCCTGCAAAACTTCTGCAGCTCAGCACTGTCCATCGCATCGTCAATGCCCCCAGATGGCTTCCACTGCTGTACGATGGATGCAGCATCTGGAATGTTGGCAGACCACCCTTGCTTCTCAATCCAGGCCTTGACTCTGGACTCAGAGGGCAGTCTACGGGCAAAGTGCTCTGTAAAGAACGCAAAAAAAGAAATTAGTCAGTAGGTTGAGACATAACAAATATGATGTGCATTCCAGGTAGTAATTAGAGTTGAGACTAAGACTAGGCTAAGAGATTAATTCTTAAAGACTCACCTAGAACATGCTGCACCCGAAGCTCGAGCTGTTCCCTACGCCAGCGGTCGTAGCAGTAGCGTTCGTACTGCCCAGCCAGGGATACCCGCTTAGACCTCTTGGGTGGCACCCCGTCCAACGTCACTGGATATGACCGGAGCAACTTGTCATATGCAGCTTGGTCGGTCAAGTATGCCGCGGAACCCGTGGGGGTGTGGTCGCTCTGGTCACTACTGCAAGTAGAGGAAATGAGAGAAATGATGAGTACAGAAAAAAAAATACAAATAGTTGAAATGTAACCATGCTAGACCATCCTAGTGACAACATGAACAAATACTTACTCTGAATCACTCCGCAGTCTCCTCAGGATCAGGCACGCATCTACCGCTGAGCTTATCTCTCTCATCCGGTAGTGCTTCTCTGCCGTGGCCGTCGAGTGGGTGAGGTAGCCCGCCACCTTGGACTTTTCAGCATCGGGCGTGTCCTTCGTGGCTGTCTCGTATGCCCGTCTGACCATCTGGCTGGTCACCTTTGGCACCTGATACCTGAAAAAGACAATATATTCCTTAGTACTCATACATTAATTTCATTATATAATATAAAAACTGAAGTAAGGAAAGAAGAGTATTGCAGAGCTTGAGTTAATTTAGTTCAACTTACTTCTTGTGCAGCCGCTCCAGGTCATTGGAGGCGTTGTGGATAGTTCTGCCAGTGGAGGAGATGAAGAACCTCTCATCTGACTCAGACGGAGCCTCAACTGGCAGTTGGGCTACAGCTGGAACAGCAGGAGCAACAGGAGCCGGGTCTTCAGTTGGGATGCCAACCACAGCCATCCCTCTGCTCTGCAGCTCCTCGATCATCCTGCGAGGAATAAAAGACATATTTACATTTAGCTTTCTTATAATAGAATAAGAAACGTACTTTATGATATCTAAAAGTAACCATTGTCAGCATCTTACCTGCCAACAGGGTCAGGGCTCTGCATGATCCTGGTGATGAGAGAGTACTCCCAGACACGGCCAGTACGAAGCAAATTGTTGGCAGCTCTCTTGGCAGATTCCACCACAGCCAGAATGTCAGCTTCTGAGGAGTTCTTCATGCAGGATCTTCTAAGGGGAACTGGAAGGCTCCAATGAGTCTTATTGCACATAGGACACAGGAGGAAGGTCCTATTGCTAGCTTGCCTGTAAAACAGAAACAGAAAAAAAGAGAAATAGACATTAGATATCTTCACATATTTATTGTCAAATTTATCAATAAATTTATCAATTTAATTTGCATAGAATTGTTCAGCATTATGTAATCCTAAAACAAGTAAGGTTCCCATAGCATTTTCCTTGTAGCCAAGTCAGAGATAGTTTACTACAGTAAATCAAAGACAAACTTGTACTTACTCAGCAGAAGCAGCAGAAGAAGAAGAAGCAGCAGAAGAAGAAGCCATCTCAGACAGTCAAGAGGATTCCTGGTCACTGGAGCAGAGAAGGTCAAGGAGGTCAAGGAGGTCGCTGATCTTGGTAAGACAAGGATCAGAGGTGGTTTGGGGGTTCAAACTTGCTGCTTATATGCTACTGTAAACAAAAGGACACGCCCCCCACTTGACTGGGGTATCACCTGGTTGGATGATGGCTGTGGTCCAGAGGGGGCCAATGAGGTGACAGGTTGAACTCTGAATTGAGGAACAAGCCATATGCTAATTAAGTCAATTCACAGGCTGGGAGTCAGCAGGCTGGGTGAGGTGGCAGTGAGAGGCTGGGAGACAGCAACCAGTTCTCAACCTGAGAGTGTGGGTACAGGAGTTATTCCTACATATTTGGAAAGTACTCATCACGAGCTTTCCATAGGTACCAAATATGTGCATATATCTGGGTGTTACAGGTTGAGAAGCTGGGAACTGCAACCCTGGAGTTCCGGTTCCCAGCTTCTCAACATGGGAACTGCAACCCTGGAGTTCCAGTTCCCAGCTTCTCAACCTGTAACAGCTTCTCAAGCTTGTGATGAGTACTTTCCAAATATGTAAGAATAACTCCTGTACCATACTCCATGAGGTTGAGAACTGGTTGCTGTCTCCCAGCCTCTCACTGCCACCTCACAGGCCTCATGGGGGCAGGCCTCATTAGCATGGCCTATCAACTGGCCTGATGTGCCCATTTACAAGCTGGGAGCACAAGTCAGATGCTAATTAAGTCAATTCACAGGCTGGGAGACATTGAGATTGAGAGGCTGGAAACTGCAACCCTGGAGTTCCAGTTCCCAGCTTCTCAACCTGGAACACCCAGATATATGCACATATTTGGAATCTCTGTAAATTTTTGATGAATACTTTCCAAATATGTAAGATTCATTCCTGTAACTTACTCACAGACTGAGATAATTTAGGTCAAATTAGCCAATTTTTGCCAGGTTCAGAATTGATTCCGCCTAAAATGGTTTGAATGGCAACCCTTGTAAAATCTTTAATCCTAAAGACATATACACATATGAAGTATTGCTGTAAAGCAGGGGGTGAGTACTTTCCAAATATGTAAGAATCATTCCTGTAACATACTCACAGGTTGAGAGATTTTAGGTCAAATTAGCCAATTTTAGCCAGTTTTAGAATTGATTCCGCCTAAATTGGTTAGAATGGCAACCCCTGTAAAATCTTTAATTCTACAGACATATACACGTATGAAGTATTGCTGTAAAGCAGTGGGTGAGTACTTTCCAAATATGTAAGAATCATTCCTGTAACATACTCACAGGTTGAGATATTTAGGGTCAAAATGCCAAGTTGATATATGGGTGCTATAGGTTGAGAAGCTGGGAACAGCTTCTCAACCTGTAACATCCAGATATATGCACATATTGGTATCTATGGAAAGCTTGTGATGAGTACATTCCAAATATGTAAGAATCATTCCTGTAACTTACTCACAGACTGAGATAATTTAGGTCAAATTAGCCAATTTTGCCAGGTTCAGAATTGATTCCGCCTAAAATGGTTAGAATGGCAACCCCTGTAAAATCTTTAATCCTAAAGACATATATACATATGAAGTATTGCTGTAAAGCAGGGGGTGAGTGTGATGTTAAGCAGTGTGGTGTTGAGAAGTGGTGTTGAGCAGTGTGGTGTTGAGCAGTGTGGTGTTGAGCAGTGTGATGTTGAGCAGTGTGGTGTTGAGCAGTGTGGTGTTGAGCAGTGTGATGTTGAGCAGTGTGATGTTGAGCAGTGTGGTGCTGAGCAGTGTGGTGCTGAGCAGTGTGGTGTTGAGCAGTGTGGTGTTGAGCAGTGTGATGTTGAGCAGTGTGATCTTCAGCAGTGTGATCTTCAGCAGTGTGGTGTTGAGCAGTGTGATGTTGAGCAGTGTGATGTTCAGCAGTGTGATGTTGAGCAGTGTGATGTTCAGCAGTGTGGTGTTGAGCAGTGTGGTGTTGAGCAGTGTGATGTTGAGCAGTGTGGTGTTCAGCAGTGTGATGTTCAGCAGTGTGGTGTTGAGCAGTGTGGTGTTGAGCAGTGTGGTGTTGAGCAGTGTGGTGTTCAGCAGTGTGATGTTCAGCAGTGTGGTGTTGAACAGTGTGGTGTTGAGCAGTGTGGTGTTGAACAGTGTGGTGTTGAACAGTGTGATGTTGAGCAGTGTGATGTTCAGCAGTGTGATGTTCAGCAGTGTGGTGTTGAACAGTGTGGTGTTGAACAGTGTGGTGTTGAGCAGTGTGGTGTTGAACAGTGTGATGTTGAGCAGTGTGATGTTGAGCAGTGTGGTGTTGAACAGTGTAATGTTGAGCAGTGTGATGTTGAGCAGTGTGGTGTTCAGCAGTGTGGTGTTGAGCAGTGTGGTGTTGAGCAGTGTGGTGTTGAGCAGTGTAATATTGAGCAGTGTGGTGTTGAGCAGTGTGGTGTTGAACAGTGTAATATTGAGCAGTGTGGCGTTGAGCAGTGTGGTGTTGAGCAGTGCGGTGTTGAGCAGTGTAATATTGAGCAGTGTGGTGTTGAGCAGTGTGGTGTTGAGCAGTGTAATATTGAGCAGTGTGGTGTTGAGCAGTGTGGTGTTGAACAGTGTGGTGTTGAACAGTGTAATGTTGAACAGTGTAATGTTGAGCAGTGTGATGTTGAGCAGTGTGGTGTTGAACAGTGTAATGTTGAGCAGTGTGGTGTTGAACAGTGTAATGTTGAGCAGTGTGATGTTGAGCAGTGTGATGTTGAGCAGTGTGGTGTTCAGCAGTGTGGTGTTGAGCAGTGTGGTGTTGAGCAGTGTGGTGTTGAGCAGTGTGGTGTTGAGCAGTGTAATATTGAGCAGTGTGGTGTTGAGCAGTGTAATGTTGAGCAGTGTGGTGTTGAGCAGTGTGGTGTTGAACAGTGTAATATTGAGCAGTGTGGTGTTGAGCAGTGTGATCTTCAGCAGTGTGGTGTTGAGCAGTGTGATGTTGAGCAGTGTGATGTTCAGCAGTGTGATGTTGAGCAGTGTGATGTTCAGCAGTGTGGTGTTGAGCAGTGTGGTGTTGAGCAGTGTGGTGTTGAGCAGTGTGGTGTTCAGCAGTGTGATGTTCAGCAGTGTGGTGTTGAGCAGTGTGGTGTTGAGCAGTGTGGTGTTGAGCAGTGTGGTGTTCAGCAGTGTGATGTTCAGCAGTGTGGTGTTGAGCAGTGTGGTGTTGAGCAGTGTGGTGTTGAGCAGTGTGATGTTCAGCAGTGTGGTGTTGAGCAGTGTGATGTTGAGCAGTGTGATGTTGAGCAGTGTGATGTTGAGCAGTGTGGTGTTCAGCAGTGTGGTGTTCAGCAGTGTGGTGTTCAGCAGTGTGATGTTGAGCAGTGTGGTGTTCAGCAGTGTGATGTTCAGCAGTGTGATGTTCAGCAGTGTGGTGTTGAACAGTGTGGTGTTGAACAGTGTGGTGTTGAACAGTGTGATGTTGAGCAGTGTGATGTTGAGCAGTGTGGTGTTGAACAGTGTAATGTTGAGCAGTGTGATGTTGAGCAGTGTGGTGTTGAGCAGTGTGGTGTTCAGCAGTGTGGTGTTGAGCAGTGTGGTGTTGAGCAGTGTGGTGTTGAGCAGTGTGGTGTTGAACAGTGTAATATTGAGCAGTGTGGCGTTGAGCAGTGTGGTGTTGAGCAGTGTGGTGTTGAGCAGTGTAATATTGAGCAGTGTGGTGTTGAGCAGTGTGGTGTTGAGCAGTGTAATATTGAGCAGTGTGGTGTTGAGCAGTGTGGTGTTGAGCAGTGTGATGTTGAACAGTGTAATGTTGAACAGTGTAATGTTGAGCAGTGTGATGTTGAGCAGTGTGATGTTGAACAGTGTAATGTTGAGCAGTGTGGTGTTGAACAGTGTAATGTTGAGCAGTGTGATGTTGAGCAGTGTGATGTTGAGCAGTGTGGTGTTCAGCAGTGTGGTGTTCAGCAGTGTGGTGTTGAGCAGTGTGGTGTTGAGCAGTGTAATATTGAGCAGTGTGGTGTTGAGCAGTGTGGTGTTGAACAGTGTAATATTGAGCAGTGTGGTGTTGAGCAGTGTGGTGTTGAGCAGTGTGGTGTTGAGCAGTGTAATATTGAGCAGTGTGGTGTTGAGCAGTGTGGTGTTGAGCAGTGTAATATTGAGCAGTGTGGTGTTGAACAGTGTGGTGTTGAACAGTGTGGTGTTGAGCAGTGTGGTGTTGAGCAGTGTGGTGTTGAGCAGTGTGGTGTTCAGCAGTGTGGTGTTGAACAGTGTGGTGTTGAACAGTGTGGTGTTGAGCAGTGTAATATTGAGCAGTGTGGTGTTGAGCAGTGTGGTGTTGAGCAGTGTGGTGTTGAGCAGTGTGGTGTTGAGCAGTGTAATATTGAGCAGTGTGGTGTTCAGCAGTGTGGTGTTGAACAGTGTGGTGTTGAACAGTGTGGTGTTGAGCAGTGTAATATTGAGCAGTGTGGTGTTGAGCAGTGTAATATTGAGCAGTGTGGTGTTGAGCAGTGTGGTGTTGAGCAGTGTGGTGTTGAGCAGTGTAGTCTGTGTTAGAGCTTTAAAAGGCAGATAATAAGAGAGAGTGGCTCTCAGTTCAGCAGCGCTTCCCCGAAGGATTTAGTATTTAATTACGGTCATTAGTTTATACTAATTACAACACCTGACCCAAATAATGAACTAACAACTAACTAATCAACTAATCACTAACTACCTGCCCTCACTGAGGCGACAACCAACCAGAAACACCCATTTATTTCACTGCATAATAAAGAGGGTAAATGCTAAAGGTGTTACAGCTGCTTCTGGAGTATCACTGACCTGTTTTAGTGATTTTATGCTGTCTCACTCTCAGCTCTCCTCAGTTAGCGCAGTTAGTTCATTAGTTTGATCAGCTGTGTGTAAAAAGCTCCTAACTTACAGCCGGAGTTCTCTGGTGTTACGCCGAAAACAGTTCCCTGCTAATCTCTGCAGCGGCGCCAGGAGGTCAGTTCACTCCACTGTAGCATTAGCTTAAAGTTAGCATTTTTCTCATTATGACTCTTAAACGATCTTGAAATTCAGAGGATCCAGTGATATTTAGGAGGTAAATGTACACAGAATAAAACATACAGAGATCTGAACAGATTTATTTACTACAGAATGTGACAGAGGCGGGTTTTTAAAAACCCCAATCATTTTTCTCATAGGGAAAGAACGCTTAGACAGGAAGCCGTACGAGCACTACAGAATGACGCACGACTTCAGTGGTCTATATGACGATAAATATCGTGGGGACGATAGAAAAGTGTTTATCTTGCTACTTACCTTCTATCGTCCCTATCGTTTCTACAGTAATTATATGGTGGTATACGGTATTACCGCCATATTTTAATTATTTCACTAGAACTATCACGCTGCTGCTGCTCCTTCTGTTCTATAGGTGTTACGTCTCATAGCGCTGGTTAAGCTTTATATTCTGTCTGTTAAGTTACTGCTTTGAGATTAGTACAACTTTATTGGTTCTTAAATTGTTGTTTTTGTTCATTTCTTTTGTTTTTTTTTTGTTATTTCTTCGTTTATTTACTTTTACGATTTTTTTTATATAACTAATTTATTTTTTACCTGTGTATTCACTATTTCATTTTGCTATTTTAGAATTCGTTAGATTATATTTCTTTTAGCACATTTTATACGATGGCGCTTTAGGGCCATACAAAAAAAAATGAATGTCTGCGCAGCAGCGCAGGCTCTCCCCACACTGGAGGATTCTCGTGGCGGGGAAAATCTGAACACTGTATTATCTAACTAACAGAGGTGGTTCTTTAATTAGGCAAACCTAAGCATTTTCCTAGGGCCTCGACCAAATCTGTCCTTCATAGGGGCCCCCAAATCTGACCATTCCAGCTACAGTAAATACACCAAAAACAATGTTAATTTGTTACTTATGTAAAGTACAGAAAAAACATATTTCTATTAAAAAAACAACAGAAATATCAGTAGAATACCGAATTAATGTCTAAATACTAATTGTCCAAACACACATACCCCCCCCCCCTTGCTTGCATTGAACTAGTCCATAATATGATGACGTAGCAACGTGCCACACAACGTGACTTCAAACCAAAACAGCGGGAACTGTACGCGACTAGAGTGAGAGCTGTCACAGTGAAAATGAAGCGGAGTTATGGAAGTGGTTCTGCTGAACGAAAGAAACGGACAGAGAGCAAAAGAATCGCAGATGCACGGCCAAAACTCACCTCCTCTTTTACACCTCCTGGACCGATCAGTGTTTTTGGGGAAGATTCCGATCGTCTTTCACCACGATCGTCCAATCACCGATACCGATAATGGGCGGGGCCAAATGCCACATTAATGCCACACAGGTGGCAGACAAACCTGATACAGATTCCCCTAATTACATCCACGCCTCAGAAAACACTGGTAATTTACACTGCTAGTAAGAGTGTTACTGACCAAAATAAACGCTTTTCAGGAGAGATATAAGTTCTGTGTAAATATTTATAAGACAAACAAAATCTGTTTTAATGACGTTAATAAACAACACTGTGACAGCGCTAGTCACAGTTTCACCGCAGTAAAGGACGAGGAGGTGAATCACTTATCTAACCAGCCTTTACTGATTTCTGCTCCAATAACACTTTCAATAACCTCCAATAGCCTTTAATAGTCCTCAGTAGCCTTCAACAGTCTAACCTTGCAGCCGTGGTGTGTTCACTAAACTCCGTAGTTATAAACATCCTGAGGTTAGCAGCGCGCTAACTGACCTGTTTATAATGTAATCCCAGCAGTGACTCCGTGACGGCTGCTCTAAACTGCTGCTGTTAGCTGCTTGGGCTGAAAGATGAACTGTAGAGAGCTGTATTATCCATTTAGTGGGGTTAAAACCTTTATTTCATACACAGATAACTGTAAAAAACGCTCTAGACTGGCTCAGCTGAGCCCTGTAGCCCGTGGCTGGGCTGTAGCACTGACTCAGTAAAGACAGCGAGGCTTGTTCTGCTGCTGCTGCAGCTCTGACTAGTGGTTGGATGAGGAACTGCAGCTTCCTGTAAGCGAACAGTTTCACCAGTTTCATCCACACACAGCTCTGATAAACTGCTTAACCCTAAACTCCTGAATCAGAGCGGCTAAAATCAGAGGCTGATCGCCGATACCGTATTTTGGCTGAAAATCGGCCGATCTCTAGTTATTTGGTTTTTGTGTGTGTTTTAAGAATGAGGGCCCCTAGGGCCCCAAAATGGCTAGATCCGCCCCTGAGTTACCTTTTTTCACTTGTAATATGTTTTTTAGAATGAATCTTGTGCAACAACACTTTTTCTTTGTGTTTTGCGCTTTTTTCTTTTTGCATTAGGAGAGGAGAGGGGCGTGGCTAATATGGAAAGGCGGGTTATGGAGGATCGGGTCATGTAATGCTGTGTCACAGTTTAGCCCATGTCTGTCTTCTGTTTCTCCCTCATTTGGTCTCTTGTGCTCCTGCCCCTCTGTTTTCCTGTCATGTGTTTCCCAGCCATGTGCTTTTGTTGTGTTTTTGTACCTGTCTCCGCCCTAGCTCCGCCCCAGCCCTGCCCTAGCAATTAGTGTTCTCACCTGTGTCTTGTCTGTAACCCCGCCCCCTCGTCATCCAAGCCCAGGTGTTTCTCATTGTATTTAAGCCCCTCTGTTTGAACTGCAGTGTGGAGTCTTTTCTATCCTTGTTTTCCGTCTATTCTAGTTTTGTGTTCTGTGGTCCCTGAATCCAGGTCTGTTGTTTTGTTGTCTTACTTTTACCAAGTTTGTTAATTTTGTGTTTCTAGTGTTATTATAGTTATTCTGTGTTTTATTTATTTAGTTACATCTAGTTTTGTTCATAGTTTTCTTAGTTCTGAGTTTTTTGCGTTACCCACGTTTTGTTTACTGTTTTGATTTAATAAATATAAATATCACAATATTCAGCACATACGTCCATCCCCTCATCATGTGTGACATGCTGCAGGACGGCCAGTTCAACCTGTATAAAAGTTCCTGGAACAGTGTAATTTCCACAGGGAGATTAATAAATAATTTCTTTAAGTTCTGTTTTATTAGGGATTTGAGCATGTAGTGTAATTGTTCTGATTATAGTTCTTATTCTGCCATAGAAGTGATTGGGCAGAAGAAACCGTAAGGCCTACAGGGCTGAGACTTGGTCATATGGTAGTACCGCTACTCAGATTCAAAAGATGAGCCCGATCTGCCTCAAGGGGGCGCTATGGCGAAGGTCAACGCGTTCGGCCTCATAACTCCCTCCGCCCAATTAGATTTTTTGCTATTTAGCATAATATGCAAAACCTACTTTTGAGAACTTGTCCTAGGGTCATTGACCAATCCTGTCATATTTGGTACCAAAGAACTCAGCAGAGTCCCAACCTCAATAATTATCTAAAAACTTGTGAAATTTGTAAACAATATGGCCGCCATATGCAAATTAATCTTACCGTGGCACACCCAAATTTACTCTAACAGCTGTAACTTTTGAATGCTTAAACCTACACTAATGCCACTTTAGACCTTTGATGCCAGCATGATTCTGAGGTAGCCTGTCAATCTGTGTAGACATACGCCCCCAGGGGGCGGAGCCAAAGCTAAAAATCTATACAAGCTATCAAGCTCTCATTTGGCATGGATCATCTATGGCCTATGTCCTAATGTTGCACTGAAGGAAAATATGATATGCACATTTTTGCGATTGCTATTAGCCAATCAGGTTCCAGCAAGCTTTTGACAGGCTAAACAATGACCAATCAGGACGGTACTTATACCCTACATGAATATGAAGGCCTTCTATCATCCATTAAAATATGGCGTTGATTGATTTTCAGCTATAGCGCCCCCTAGAGGCCAGTTATATCTAAAGGTACATGTGGCCTAGGCTTGTTATTCTTTTTTAGTTGTATACTTTGCTGTAGCGTTTACAACTTTGTAATTACATGTGTTTCCCAAAAATGCAAAGATTTTCATCAGTGGCCAAAAGAGTAAAAATGTCTCTTTTCGAACTTGTCTTTAAGTCCTCAATCAATCAAAACAACTTTGGTCTTGATGTAATCTTGAGACCCTGTAGGTAAATAATTATTGAAAAAATCTTGACATTTTAACTATTTGAGGCCCATAAACCTTGATCAAACATGTACGTGAAAGCCTTTTCAGAGTTATTTGGCCAAAACTCTGTCAAAGTTTTAAACATGCCAAAACTGTCGAAGCTACTAATTAACAATGACATTTGAAGCACATGTGCCAAGTATGAGCCAAATAAGTCTTCAGTAGGCTCTACAGGGACAAATGAACTCTTTTCAATTTATTCTATTTATCGCTATTTTCCAACCTAAATGGACAGAAGTCAGGAAACTTTGACCCTATCGACACAGACACTTATACACGTATATAGACTGATAATTTTCAGCCAAATCGGACATGTTTTCCCTCTACAACGGCTGGAAAACTACAGAGATTTTGCAGGCTGTAAGCCTGTATTATCGCTTTTTTCAAACCTAAATGGACAGAAGTCAGGAACCTTTGACCCCATCAACACAGAAATTTACATACATGTATATACAGACCACTTGATCATGACTACCAATTTTGAGCCCAATCAGACTTTTCTTCTCTCTGTAATAAATAGAAACGCACTGATAGGGAATGTTCTGTCTTTCTGATAGAGTGATAGATTCTCAGCAGGTTATATGTGGTCTCTTGCTGCGCTCTGGTGGTCATTTGGTGAAACAGCAACAGGTGAATTATTCTAAATTAAAGCTCTGCTAATCTTGCTTGAACATCTTTATCCTTCTTGGTCATGCTGCTCAGCCACCTGGGTCATTCTTGTTTATGCTCCACCCACTTAATTTTTTTCAAATTTGCATAATATGCAAAACCTACTTTTGAGATCTTGTCCTTGGCTCCTTGACCAATCATGACATGTTTGGTGTCAAACAGTTCAGCAGAGCTTACTCCTCTATAATTATTTGAAAAATCTTGAAATTTCTTAAACAATATGGCCGCCATATGCAAATTAGTTATACCATGGTGCAGTAAAATGTCTTTAACACTTATAACTTTTGAATGTTTAACCTGACACTAATACCACTTCAGTCCTTTGATCATTACATGACTCTCAGATACCCTGTCAGTTTATGTAGACCAGGGGTCACCAACCTTTTTGAACCTGAGAGCTACTTCTTGGGTACCAATTAATGCGAAGGGCTACCAGTTTGATACACACTCGTGAAATTACAAATTTTCTCAATTTACCTTTAATTATATGTTATTATTAATAATTAATGACATTCATCTATGTGAAGACACAGATATCAATAGGCAACACTATTATTATAAATCTCTGCAAGTGTTTACATTTTATATTATATTTTAATATAATATTACATATTATATTACATTATATTGTATAATAATATATAAACTATAGGCTATCTCTAAGCTAATATTAATGTAATATAATCTAAAATTACATCAATGCAACTGTGATTAAAAAAAAAAAAGAATAGCAACAAAAATGCTATTTTTAGACCAGGCCTGCGGGCTACTCATAAGGTCCTTGCGGGCTACCTGGTGCCCGCGGGCACCATGTTGGTGACCCCTGATGTAGACGTACAGCACAGGGGGCGGAGCCAATGCTAGATAAGTGTTTCTCTAGAACCTTACAAGGTTTCAAGCTCAACCTGGGCATTTATCATCTATGGCCCATGCACTAGTGGTACACCAAATGAAAATTTGATACATTCTTGTGGTCACTATTAGCCAATCACTTTCCAGCAAGCTTTTTACAGGCTGAATGTTAATCAGGTTAAAACATACACACTATTTGTGGATTATTTGTATGTGGCATTTTTATTTCTCACTACTAGGCTCTCATCAGGATTAATGTGGTTTGTATTTTTCAATTTAAGAACTGAAGTTGTTTCACCAAATGCCCATTAGAGTGCAGCAAGATACCACATAAAACCTGCTGAACACTAAAGCTCAGTTTATCAATGCTTTTCAACTAGTTTACTCACACCACTCATCTAGCATGCTTATTATGGTCATGCTAGTCAACCAGCCCTGTCTTTATGTTAAAGTTGGTCATCCATCTTGGTCATGCTTTGATGATTGGTTACTGAGAGATTAGTTACTGAGAGATTTGCAGTGTCTGACAGTTCGGCCTGGATAATAGTTTAATATCAATACATGGTGTGATAGAAATTCATAGTTTTTTTCATTTAATTATTTAGAAGATAACATGAGACTAATTGTTTTAATGAACTTCTAGTGTGAAAAGTACAGACACCGGGCCAACAGCAGTGCAATATACAGTATCGTTAACATGGAATTCAGAATGTTACCATAGGGAGTAACATGAAAATTAGCTTTTGCAAAAAAGTAAATTATAAGAGCGGCACAAAAGCACATTTATGCTGAATGTCCACTAGAGGGTGGTAATAAATACACTGCTCAAAAAAATTAAGGGAACACTCAAACACAATATAACTCCAAGTAAATCAAACTTCTGTGAAATTAAACTGTCCACTTAGGAAGCAACACTGATTGACAATCAATTTCACCTGCTGTTGTGCAAATGGAATAGACAACAGGTGGAAATTATTGGCAATTAGCAAGACACACTCAATAAAGGAGTGGTTCTGCAGGTGGGGACCACAGACCACTTCTCAGAACCTATGCTGTCTGGCTGATGTTTTGGTCAGTTTTGAATGTTGGCGGTGCTTTCACACTCGTGGTAGCATGAGACGGACTCTACAACCCACACAAGTGGCTCAGGTAGTGCAGCTCATCCAGGGTGGCACATCAATGCGAGCTGTGGCAAGAAGGTTTGCTGTGTCTGTCAGCGTAGTGTCTAGAGGCTGGAGGCGCTACCAGGGGACAGGCCAGTACACCAGGAGACGTGGAGGAGGCCGTAGGAGGGCAACAACAACCGCTACCTCCGCCTTTGTGCAAGAAGGAACAGGAGGAGCACTGCCAGAGCCCTGCAAAATGACCTCCAGCAGGCCACAAATGTGCATGTGTCTGCACAAACGGTTAGAAACCGACTCCATGAGGATGGTATGAGGGCCCGACGTTCACAGATGGGGGTTGTGCTCACAGCCCAACACCGTACAGGACGCTTGGCATTTGCCAGAGAACACCAGGATTGGCAAATTCGCCACTGGCGCCTTGTGCTCTTCACAGATGAAAGCAGGTTCACACTGAGCACATGACAGACGTGACAGAGTCTGGAGACGCCGTGGAGAGCGGTCTGCTGCCTGCAACATCCTTCAGCATGACCGGTTTGGCAGTGGGTCAGTAATGGTGTGGGGTGGCATTTCTTTGGAGGGCCGCACAGCCCTCCATGTGCTCACCAGAGGTAGCCTGACTGCCATTAGGTACCGAGATGAGATCCTCAGACCCCTTGTGAGACCGTATGCTGGTGCGGTTGGCCCTGGGTTCCTCCTAATGCAGGACAATGCTAGACCTCATGTGGCTGGAGTGTGTCAGCAGTTCCTGCAAGATGAAGGCATTGAAGCTATGGACTGGCCCGCCCGTTCCCCAGACCTGAATCCGATTGAGCACATCTGGGACATCATGTCTCGCTCCATCCACCAACGTCACGTTGCACCACAGACTGTCCAGGAGTTGGCGGATGCTTTAGTCCAGGTCTGGGAGGAGATCCCTCAGGAGACCGTCCGCCACCTCATCAGGAGCATGCCCAGGCGTTGTAGGGAGGTCATACAGGCACGTGGAGGCCACACACAATACTGAGCCTCATTTTGACTTGTTTTAAGGACATTACATTAAAGTTGGATCAGCCTGTAGTGTGTTTTTTCACTTTAATTTTGTGTGTGGCTCCAAATCCAGGCCTCCATTGGTTAATAAATTTGATTTCCATTGATGATTTTTGTGTGATTTTGTTGTCAGCACATTCAACTTTGTACAGAACAAAGTATTCAATGAGAATATTTCATTCATTCAGATCTAGGATGTGTTATTTGAGTGTTCCCTTTATTTTTTTGAGCAGTGTACTTTTTTTCAGGTTTATCCTGTTTTATATGCTGCCTGTCCTTAGTTCACTGGTCCACTCCCTCTTAGTTCTGTCTGGCACTGATATTGATGCATTCCTGGTGCTGCGGTGTGTTTTAACATGTGTTAAGTCTTAAAATAGATTATTTCAGCGTTTTTTCACCATATTTTTACACCTTTCTGCTGCTCTGTGTTTATTTCACAACAGCAGTGCCTTTCTTTATAGTCTCACACCTTTGTTTAGTCATTTTATTTCATTTTATTAACTCTACGTGTTAGTATACCTACAGTCTTCATGCTCTTCTATGGAGTAGTGGAGGACCTATTGGCTTTTCCCACCTGCAGCCTGGGTTCAAACCCTGCTTGTTCCAAGTTTCTCATATCTGCTTTTTGAGTTCATCCTGATTGTATTTTCCTTAGACATGTGTAAATGTGTAATTTTCCATTATAGCTGCTTCAGAAAAACAAACTGTGTGTCCAGAAACCCTTGTATAGTATTGTAGTGCTCTGAAAACTTTCCTGTCCCTATTACTTAGTAAAAGTTTTAATTTTATATACACACTAACCCCATGATTGTTGACTTATGTTCAAACACGTCAATTTCACTGGTTCTGGCTTTGAGAAATTGTGATGTTTGAATATATCATCATGGTATTAGGGCTAATGAAAGCATCATACTTCTTTTAAAAAACATGTGGGAGATCAGCCATTTCAGAAAGCCAAGCAGCTTTAGTGTGGGTTTACAAAACCAACGGCAATGTAAGGAAACTCATTTTTCTCCTAAAACAGACAAGATAACAACCTTTTGTCCATGCAGCTGCTTAGTGGACCAGTGTTCCTGATTGCTGGCTATGCATGAATTGTGATTTACGGGGCACCTAATTTTTAATAATACAATTAATACACATTTAGCAGTTCTACCTTTGTGGAGTAATGATAGCTTGCATGTTTGAGCTGAGTGCAGTTTTATGAAATAAATGATGCTACGCTGGAATGTGTTGTGTGGCAGTTCAAATATGTTCTATTGTAATAAAAGACACAGATCAATTTAAATTCCCACAGGTTGGTATGTGAAAGCATTTACAAAACATAAAAAAGACCATTAGGTCTAGACAATAATTTAATATCAATACAGATAGAAAATGTTTCTATAAAGGCGATATGTTGTATCATTATTTCCTCATTTATAAGGTTACATTGCATTAGACTGAAGTTTAGTGTTGCTTTTAGTGTGCAGGTACAGAGCGTATGAAACGCAGCTAGCTTCTAACCAGAGATGCTATATGCATTATTATTTACACAAAATGCTGGAGGGTACCATAGCAAATGCTATAGTAACTTTTTAGAAATATGAAATACAGTGTTTAATACATATGTAATCATACAAATGTATGTAAACATTCAGGCTATACATCTATAGTGAGTAGAGGAATGCAGTCCACATTTAGTAAGAGCAGGATATTAATACATTTGTACCCACTGATCACTAGAGGGAAGTGAACACAAGCCTGTAATAAACACCATAGAGGAATTCCAAATAATCTCAAATTCTTCTTTATTAGAAGTTATTATAAAAATAATAAATATAAATGATATGTATATATATAAGATAATTGTGTGTCCTGGTAAAGTATGTTAGTGATCATTACAATTGTAAATAAAGGTGATTTAATGGATCACACTGTTCTTATGTTGAATGAAGATGTTATATTTATATATACATGAACAGTACTTTAATCCATCTGCTTTTTAAAAAGAATATTATTTAAAGACCATTTCAAATCTGTTGTTTTAGGATTTCTTTTATTTAATCATATATTCATTGTATATACACAATCCCATATATAATTCAATAAACCCCCCACCCCCCCAACATACACACAATAAATAAATAATAAAACAACTGGTGCTATGAATAATAAATTGATAGAGCTTTGTGCAGGATATATATGAATATTACTGCTGTCCACACAAAACATCTGCCTACATAGTAACATTAGTGATTATTTTCCCCCACTGCTTCTGTTTATATTATATACATATTTCTTTACGGTTAGACAAATACCAATCTATGTTCATTGTGTAAAATATGACACAATTTGACTACATTTTGTTTCACATTGGGATTGTTTTTCCTTTTTTCTGTAAACTAACTATTTTGGAGACATGTGGTTTTGTTTGGACAGTAGCAAAATTAAATCCATAAAAACATTAACAGGTATGATTAAACATTATTATATAGTGTACATAAAGACAGATGTATTGTTAGCATACCCGCTTTGGCGTAGGAACCGGGGGGTGGGACATGTCTCACCCAATATTAGAAACAGGTGGATTTGTCCCCCCAAAAAATGATATCAGTTCGCTCAGATCAGCTGTACTATTAATGGGGAGACACACAGGACCAATCACGGAGCCGGTTCAGGTATTCAGTCCCGCCTCTCAGTAGAAACAGCCAATCAGCTTACTGGTTTTGCGGCGCGCGGAGGAGAGGCAGTTTGCTGTTGGGGAAGCCCCGCCCCCTCGCTGTGAGATTTAGCAGCGGGATCGGGGTGCAGCAGCTTCATCTGATTTTAAAGCAGATCTGGATATACGGAGATTTTTCTAAAAGAAAGGTAACGGTATCTAACCACGTAAACTGTGATGTTTCTGGAAGCTGGTTTAAAATACACGTCTCTGAAGCAGCACACAGTATAAACTCACTGGCTGTATTCGAAATGGCATACTACATACTACTCGCGTACTAAATCTGCCTAAAGCCAGTATGCAGTACGCAGTATTGAACTGAGGATCTGTAGTGCACTACAGGTACCCGGATGGTGTACTACTCCACTCAGATTTCGCAGTGTGCATGGAGAGCTGTCTTCGTGGTGTACTGCATCCCAAAATGCATTGCGGCTGGCTCCTCCAGCTCGCTTCAGAAAAAAACAAGATGGTGGCGAGTGCGAGAGATTTTCAAATTATGGAAATATATATATTTTTAAATTAAGGGAATTATTTTGGAAAGTTTCGGCTCACCGCTGTCGAGCCCCTCCGCTGTCGAGCCCCTCCGCTGCCGCGGCCGCGCGCTCTCCGCGGCCGGGACCCTCCGCAGTGTGCAGCAACATACAGTTTTAATAAATTATTCTGTTATTTTCATAAATAATTTCCTCAGTTTTAATAAATTATTCTGTTATTTTAATAAATAATTCCCTCAGTTTTAATAAATTATTCTGTTATTATAATAAATAATTCCCTCAGTTTTAATAAATTATTCTGTTATTATAATAAATAATTCCCTCAGTTTTAATAAATTATTCTGTTATTTTAATAAATAATTTCCTCAGTTTTAATAAATTATTCTGTTATTTTAATAAATAATTCCCTCAGTTTTAATAATTTATTCTGTTATTTTAATAAATAATTCCCTCAGTTTTAATAAATGATTGTTATTTTAATAAATAAGTCCATCAGTTTTAATAAATCGTTCTCTTTATTTAATAAATAATTCCAATAAATCGTTCTGTTAATTTAATAAATAATTACCTTTGTTTAAAAAATCGTTCTTTTGATTTAATAAATAATTCCCTCAGTTTTACTACATATTTTTCTTTTAAATAAGGGAATGATTTGAATACAAATTAATAAAATTGTTTCACTTGTGCAAGGTGTGTCATGGTCAGAACAGAATAGCAGACAAGCGCAGATACTGATAAAAACAATAAACGTTTATTATAAGAATAAACAGATGTAATCAGGGTCAATACAGAAGCAGGGGTAATTACCAGTAGACAGAGCAATGCAGACAAAACCATACCAATAACGAGAGACAGTCCAGAGTTCATACACAAGCAATCCAGTATCAGAGATAATCCAAGAGGCGGTGGTGAAAGCACAGTCCAGGTCATACACAAACAATCCAATATCAAAGGCAGAGGCAAAAATCGGCGTCGAGAAAACAAAAGCAAGGTCATACACAAAGTAAACTGAGACAAGAGATAAGTAACGCTTTGTACGAGGATAACCTACAATACGCGGCGTGGTAGTCTGTTTGGCGTGCACCTTTATAGTGCCAGTAATCAGTATTCGGGACTTCCTGGAGGAAGCAGGTGAGGTGTCACGTGATCAGGTGAGTGCGTGATGTCAGCGGGTGGTGCATTCTGGGTAGTGTAGTTGTTAACCTGAGAACCTCCGTTAGAGCTGGGTGTGGAAGGGACAGAGGAGCTAACAGCACCAGACGTGACAGTACCTCCCCCCAAGGGAGTCGGAACGGGGAAGACCACGACGACGTCCACCCGACGGGCAGGGAGTACCGGCGGGAGGACCAGGCGTAGCCTCAGAGGTGCCAGGCAGGTGGGGGTTGCGAGACTGGGAACCCCGACGTACCGGAGCCGAAGAAGAGGCTTACCAGGGTGACGGGCATGAAATTCGGCCAGTAGAGCAGGATCCAGCACGTCACCGGCGGCAACCCAGCAATGCTCCTCAGGGCCGTAACCCTCCCAGTCTATGAGGTACTGGAGCACACCGCCACGCCTGCGTGAATCCAACACCTCTCGAACCGCATAGGTAGACGAATCCTCCCCCTCCACTGCCGCGGGCGGCACGTCATCTGGAACACCCTCAGCAAGCGGACCTGGGACAAGAGGCTTGAGCAGAGAAACATGGAACGAGTTATGCACCCTGTACTGAGCAGGCAACTCAATCTTATAAGTCACCTCGTTAACCTGAGACAACACCTTAAATGGGCCAATATACTTAGGCAGCAGTTTCCTACAGGCCCCCTCAAACCTCAAGTCCCGGGTCGACAACCACACCCTGTCTCCGGGTTGGTATTGGGGGGTGGTACCACGGTGTCTGTCGGACTGCTCCTTATATTTCCGTAAAACCTCCGAGATTTGCTGATGCGTCTCCTCCCACACCTGCTCACTCCGCTTCATCCAGTCGTCGACAGCGGGGATCTCAGTGGACGACGCTGTCCACAGAGCTAACGGAGGCTGGTAACCCAGAATGCACTGGAAAGGAGTGAGACCAGATGTGGAGTTAATCAGGGAATTCTGAGCTATTTCAGCCCAAATCAAATACTGTGACCATTCAGAGGCATGCTTGAAACAGTACAATCTTAAAAACTTTCCCAACTCTTGATTAACTCTCTCACATTGACCATTACTAGTGGGGTGAAACCCAGAAGTGAGACTCACGTGTACCCCCAAATGGTCAAAAAACGATTTCCATACCCGAGAAGTAAATTGAGGACCTCTATCTGACAAAATGTCCTCCGGGACCCCATAATGTCTGAAAATGTGTGTGTATATAGCTTGGGCGGTTTGATGAGCAGTAGGAAGAGCAGGAAAAGGGATAAACTTAACTCCCCTAGAAAATCTGTCTACAACCGTAAGGATAGTAGTGTAGCCTTCAGATTCAGGTAAATCTGTAACAAAGTCTACAGCAATATGTGACCATGGTCGTTCAGGAACAGGCAGAGGACATAGCTTACCGGCTGGAAGGGTTTTGGGTGTTTTGCATTGCAGATTGAACATGAAACTACGAAAGTTTGAACGTCAGCTCACATGATTTCCCACCAATACCGAGCTGAGATTAGTTGTAGCGTGCGTGTAACACCTGGATGACCGGAAGTAAGGGCAGCATGTGCCCAGCCAATGAGCTGATCGCGAAACTGCTCAGGTACATAAATCTTGTGAGGAGGGCAACCCTCCGGAGGTTGTGTGTTAGCTTGACTCTGCTGAATGAGGTCATCAAGTTCCCATCTAATAGCTGCTACTTTAACAGTGGGTGGCAGAATGTGTTCGGGTTCGGAAGCGTGACGTGTCGTCTGGAGAACTAAAAACACGGGATAAGGCATCAGCCTTAGTATTACGGTTGCCTGGACGAAACGAGATCGAAAAATTGAATCTGGAGAAAAACA
>NC_064428.1:327500-347500 GCF_023375975.1 Astyanax mexicanus | reverse complement strand
CAAGACCATGGTCACAGAAGCAAGAGGGGAAAAGCTTACAGCACCTGGTATTCCCAGGTGGTTTCCCATCCAAGTACTAACCAGGCCAAACCCTGCTTAGCTTCCGAGATCAGACGAGATCAGGCGTTCTCAGGGTAGTGTGACCGTAAGCCATTGCAGAGCTCTCATCAAGACTACTTATGAAACTTCATCTATGTTGGGTTTCAGATAACAAACTAGTAATGTATAACAAGACCATGGTAATAGAAGCAAGAGGGGAAAAGCTTACAGCACCTGGGATTCCCAGGTGGTCTCCCATCCAAGTACTAACCAGGGCAAACCCTGATTAGCTTCCGAGATCAGACGAGATCGAGCGTTTTCAGGGTAGTATGACCGTAAGCGATTGCAGAACTCTCATCAAGACTATTTATGCGACTTCATCTATGTTGGGTTTCAGATAACACTCTAGTAACGTATAACAAGACCATGGTCATAAATCAAGAGGGGAAAAGCTTACAGCACCTGGGATTCCCAGGTGGTCTCCCATCCAAGTACTAAATAGGCCATACCCTGCTTAGCTTCCGAGATCAGACGAGATCGGGCGTTCTCAGGGAAGTGTGACCGTAAGCGATTGCAGAACTCTCATCAAGACTATTTATGCGACTTCATCTATGTTGGGTTTCAGAAAACACTCTAGTAACGTATAACAAGACCATGGTCATAGAAGCAAGAAGGAAAAAGCTTACAGCACCTGGTATTCCCAGGTGGTCTCCCATCCAAGTACTAACCAGGCCAAATCCAGCTTAGCTTCGGAGATCAGACGAGATCGGGCGTTCTCAGGGTAGTGTGACCGTAAGCCATTGCAGAGCTCTCATCAAGACTACTTATGCAACTTCATCTATGTTGGGTTTCAGATAACAAACTAGTAATGTATAACAAGACCATGGTAATAGAAGCAAGAGGGGAAAAGCTTACAGCACCTGGTGTTCCCAGGTGGTCTCCCATCCAAGTGCTAACCAGACCAAACCCTGCTTAGCTTCCGAGATCAGACAAGATGTTCGGTTTCAAATAACACACTACTAACGTATAACAAGACCATGGTCATAGAAGCAAGAGGGGAAAAGCTTACAGCACCTGGTATTCCCAGGTGGTCTCCCATCCAAGTACTATCCAGGCCAAACCCTGCTTAGCTTCCGAGATCAGACGAGATCGGGCGTTCTCAGGGCAGTGTGACCGTAAGCAATTGCAGATCTCTCATCAAGACTACTTATGCAACTTCATCTATGTTTGGTTTCAGATAACAAACTAGTAATGTATAACAAGACCATGGTAATAGAAGCAAGAGAGGAAAAGCTTACAGCACCTGGTATTCCCAGGTGGTCTCCCATCCAAGTACTAACCAGGCCAAACCCTGCTTAGCTTCCGAGATCAGACGAGATCGGGCGTTCTCAGGGTAGTGTGACTGTAAGCGAATGCAGAACTATCATCAAGACTACTTATGCGACTTCATCTATGTTGGGTTTCAGATGACACACTAGTAACGTATAACATGACCATGGTCATAGAAGCAAGAGGGGAAAAGCTTACAGCACCTGGTATTCCCAAGTGGTCTCCCATCCAAGTACTAACCAGGCCAAACCCTGCTTAGCTTCCGAGATCAGACGAGATCGGGCGTTCTCAGGGTAGTGTGACCGTAAACGATTGAAAACTCTCATCAAGACTACTTATGCGACTTCATCTATGTTTGGGATTTAGATTACACACTAGTAATGTATATCAAGACCATGGTCATAGAAGCAAGAAGGAAAAAGCTTACAGCACCTGGTATTCCCAGGTGGTCTCCCATCCAAGTACTAACCAGGCCAAACCCAGCATAGCTTCGGAGATCAGACGAGATCGGGCGTTCTCAGGGTAGTGTGACCATAAGCGATTGCAAGACTCTCATCAAGACTATTTATGTGACTTCATCTATGTTGGGTTTCAGATAACACTCTAGTAACGTATAAGAAGACCATGGTCATAAATCAAGAGGGGAAAAGCTTACAGCACCTGGTATTCCCAGGTAGTCTCCCATCCAAGTACTAATCAGACCAAACCCTGCTTAGCTTCCGAGATCAGACGAGATCGGGCGTTCTCAGGGTAGTGTGACCATATGCGATTGCTGACCTCTCATCAAGACTACTTATGCGACTTCATCTATGTTGGGTTTCAGATAATACACCAGTAATGTATAACAAGACCATGGTCACCGAAGCAAGAGGGGAAAAGCTTACAGCACCTGGTATTCCCAGGTGGTCTCCCATCCAAGTACTAACCAGGCCAAAGCCTGCTTAGCTTTCGAGATCAGACGAGATCGGGCGTTCTCAGGGTAGTGTGACCGTAAGCCATTTCAGAGCTCTCATCAAGACTACTTATGCAACTTCATCTATGTTGGGTTTCAGATAACAAACTAGTAATGTATAACAAGACCATGGTAATAGAAGCAAGAGGGGAAAAGCTTACAGCACCTGGTAGTCCCAGGTGGTCTCCCATCCAAGTACTAACCAGGCCAAACCCTGCTTAGCGTCCGAGATCAGACGAGATCGGGCGTTCTCAGGGTAGTGTGACCGTAAGCGTTTGCTGACCTCTCATAAAGACTACTTATGCGACTTCATCTATGTTGGGTTTCAGACAATACAATAGTAATGTATAACAAGACCATGGTCACAGAAGCAAGAGGGGAAAAGCTTACAGCACCTGGTATTCCCAGGTGGTCTCCCATCCAAGTACTAACCAGGCCAAACTCTGCTTAACTTCCGAGATCAGACGAGATCGGGCGTTCTCAGGGTAGTGTGACCGTAAGCGATTGCAAGACTCTCATCAAGACTATTTATGTGACTTCATCTATGTTGGGTTTCAGATAACACTCTAGTAACGTATAAGAAGACCATGGTCATAAATCAAGAGGGGAAAAGCTTACACCACTTGGTATTCCCAGGTGGTCTCCCATCCAAGTACTAACCAGGCCAAACCCTGCTTAGCTTCCGAGATCAGACGAGATCGGGCGTTCTCAGGGTAGTGTGACCGTAAGCGATTGCTGACCTCTCATCAAGACTACTTATGCGACTTCATCTATGTTGGGTTTCAGATAATACACTAGTAATGTATAACAAGACCATGGTCACAGAAGCAAGAGGGGAAAAGCTTACAGCACCTGGTATTCCCAGGTGGTCTCCCATCCAAGTACTAACCAGGCCAAACCCTGCTTAGCTTCCGAGATCAGACGAGATCGGGCGTTCTCAGGGTAGTGTGACCGTAAGCGATTGCAAAGCTCTCATCAAGACTACTTATGCGACTTCATCTATGTTGGGTTTCATATAACACTCTAGTAACGTATAACAAGACCATGGTCACAGAAGCAAGAGGGGAAAAGCTTACAGCACCTGGTATTCCCAGGTGGTCTCCCATCCAAGTACTAACCAGGCCAAACCCTGCTTAGCTTCCGAGATCAGACGAGATCGGGCGTTCTCAGGGTAGTGTGACCGTAGGCGATTGCAAAACTCTCATCAAGACTACTTATGCAACTTCATCTATGTTGGGTTTAATATAACACTCTAGTAACGTATAACAAGACCATGGACATAAATCAAGAGGGGAAAAGCTTACAGCACCTGCTATTCCAAGGTGGTCTCCCATCCAAGTAGTAACCAGGCCAAACCCTGCTTAGCTTCCGAGATCAGACGAGATAGGGCGTTCTCAGGGTAGTGTGACCGTAAGCGATTGCTGACCTCTCATCAAGACTACTTATGCAACTTCATCTATGTTGGGTTTCAGATAACACTCTAGTTACGTATAAGAAGACCATGGTCATAAATCAAGAGGGGAAAAGCTTACAGCACCTGGGATTCCCAGGTGGTCTCCCATCCAAGTACTAACCAGGCCAAACCCTGCTTAGCTTCCGAGATCAGACGAGATCGGGCGTTCTCTGGGTAGTGTGACCGTAAGCAATTGCTGACCTCTCATCAAGACTACTTATGCGACTTCATCTATGTTGGGTTTCAGATAATACACTAGTAATGTATAACAAGACCATGGTCACAGAAGCAAGAGGGGAAAAGCTTACAGCACCTGGTATTCCCAGGTGGTCTCCCATCCAAGTACTAACCAGGCCAAACCCTGCTTAGCTTCCGAGATCAGACGAGATTGGGCGTTTTCAGGGTAGTGTGACCATAAGCGATTGCAAAACTCTCATCAAGACTATTCATGCAACTTCATCTATGTTGGGTTTCAGATTACAAACTAGTAATGTATAACAAGACCATGGTAATAGAAGCAAGAGGGGAAAAGCTTAAAGCACCTGGTATTCCAAGGTGGTCTTCCATCCAAGTACTCACCAGGTCAATCCCTGCTTAGCTTCCGAGATCAGACGAGATCGGGCGTTCTCAGGGTAGTGTGACCGTAAGCGATTGCAAGACTCTCATCAAGACTACTTATACGACTTCATCTATGTTGGGTTTCAGACAAAACACTAGTAATGTATAACAAGACCATGGTCACAGAAGCAAGAGGGGAAAAGCTTACAGCACTTGTTATTCCCAGGTGGTCTCCCATCCAAGTACTAACCAGGCCAAACCCTGCTTAGCTTCCGAGATTAGACGAGATCGGGCGTTCTCAGGGTAGTGTGACCATAAGCGATTGCAAAACTCTCATCAAGACTATTTATGTGACTTCATCTATGTTGGGTTTCAGACAACAGTCAAGTAACGTATAACAAGACCATGGTCATAAATCAAGAGGGGAAAAGCTTACACCACCTGGTATTCCCAGGTGGTCTGCCATCCAAGTACTACCCAGGCCAAACCCTGCTTAGCTTCCGAGATCAGACGAGATCGGGCGTTCTCAGGGTAGTGTGACCGTAAGCGATTGCTGACCTCTCATCAAGACTACTTATGCGACTTCATCTATGTTGGGTTTCAGATAATACACTAGTAATGTATAACAAGACCATGGTCACAGAAGCAAGAGGGGAAAAGCTTACAGCACCTGGTATTCCCAGGTGGTCTCCCATCCAAGTACTAACCAGGCCAAACCCTGCTTAGCTTCTGAGATCTGACGAGATCGGGCGTTCTCAGGGTAGTGTGACCGTAAGCCGTTGCAGAGCTCTCATCAAGACTACTTATGCAACTTCATCTATGTTGGGTTTCAGATAACAAACTAGTAATGTATAACAAGACCATGGTAATAGAAGCAAGAGGGGAAAAGCTTAAAACACCTGGTATTCCCAGGTGGGCTTCCATCCAAGTACTAACCAGGGCAAACCCTGCTTAGCTTCCGAGATCAGACGAGATCGGGCGTTCTCAGGGTAGTGTGACCGTAAGCGATTGCTGTTCTCTCATCAAGACTACTTATGCGACTTCATCAATGTTGGGTTTCAGATAATACACTAGTAATGTATAACAAGACCATGGTAATAGAAGCAAGAGGGGAAAAGCTTAAAGCACCTGGTATTCCCAGGTGGTCTTCCATCCAAGTACTAACCAGGGCAAACCCTGCTTAGCTTCCGAGATCAGACGAGATCGGGCGTTCTCAGGGTAGTGTGACCGTAAGCAATTGCTGACCTCTCATCAAGACTACTTATGCGACTTCATCTATGTTGGGTTTCAGATAACAAACTAGCAATGTATAACAAGACCATGGTAATAGAAGCAAGAGGGGAAAAGCTTAAAGCACCTGGTATTCCCAGGTGGTCTTCCATCCAAGTACTAACCAGGGCAAACCCTGCTTAGCTTCCGAGATCAGACGAGATCGGGCGTTCTCAGGGTAGTGTGACCTTAAGCGATTGCTGACCTCTCATCAAGACTACTTATGCGACTTCATCTATGTTGGGTTTCAGATATTACACTAGTAATGTATAACAAGACCATGGTCATAGAAGCAAGAGGGGAAAAGCTTACAGCACCTGGTATTCCCAGGTGGTCTCCCATCCAAGAACTAACCAGCCCAAACCCTGCTTAGCTTCCGAGATTAGACGAGATCTGGCGTTCTCAGGGTTGTGTGACCTTAAGGGATTGCAGATCTCTCATCAAGACCACTTATGCGACTTCATCTATGTTGGGTTTCAAAGAACACACTAGTAATGTATAACAAGACCATGGTAATAGAAGCAAGAGGGGAAAATCTTACAGCACCTGGTATTCCCAGGTGGTCTTCCATCCAAGTACTAACCAGGGCAAACCCTGCTTAGTTTCCGAGATCAGACGAGATCGGGCGTTCTCAGGGTAGTGTGACCGTAAGCCATTGCAGAGCTCTCATCAAGACTACTTATGCAACTTCATCTATGTTGGGTTTCAGATAACAAACTAGTAATGTATAACAAGACCATGGTAATAGAAGCAAGAGGGGAAAAGCTTAAAGCACCTGGTATTCCCAGGTGGTCTTCCATCCAAGTACTAACCAGGGCAAACCCTGCTTAGCTTCCGAGATCAGACGAGATCGAGCGTTTTCAGGGTAGTATGACCGTAAGCGATTGCAGAACTCTCATCAAGACTATTTATGCGACTTCATCTATGTTGGGTTTCAGATAAGACTCTAGTAACATATAACAAGACCATGGTCATAAATCAAGAGGGGAAAAGCTTACAGCACCTGGTATTCCCAGGTGGTCTCCCATCCAAGTACTAACCAGGCCAAACCCTGCTTCGCTTCCGAGATCAGACGGGATCGGGCTTTCTCAGGGTAGTGTGACCGTAAGCAATTGCTGACCTCTCATCCAGACTACTTATGCGACTTCATCTATGTTGGGTTTCAGATAATACACTAGTAATGTATAACAAGACCATGGTCACAGAAGCAAGAGGGGAAAAGCTTACAGCACCTGGTATTCCCATGTGGTCTCCCCTCTAAGTACTAAGCAGACCAAACCCTGCTTAGCGTCCGAGATCAGACGAGATCGGGCGTTCTCAGGGTTGTGTGACCTTAAGCGATTACAGAACTCTCATCAAGACTACTTATGCGACTTCATCTATGTTCGGTTTCAAATAACACACTAGTAACGTATAACAAGACCATGGTCATAGAATCAAGAGGGGAAAAGCTTACAGCACCTGGTATTCCCAGGTGGTCTTCCATCCAAGTACTAACCAGGGCAAACCCTGCTTAGTTTCCGAGATCAGACGAGATTGGGCGTTCTCAGGGTAGTGTGACCGTAAGCGATTGCAAAACTCTCATCAAGACTACTTATTCGACTTCATCTATGTTGGGTTTTAGATTACACACTAGTAATGTATATCAAGACCATGGTCATAGAAGCAAGAAGGAAAAAGCTTACAGCACCTGGTATTCCCAGGTGGTCTCCCATCCAAGTACTAACCAGGCCAAACCCCGCTTAGCTTCCGAGATCAGACGAGATCGGGCGTTCTCAGGGTAGTATGACCTTAAGCTATTGCTGACCTCTCATCAAGACTACTTATGCGACTTCATCTATGTTGGGTTTCAGATATTACACTAGTAATGTATAACAAGACCATGGTCATAGAAGCAAGAGGGGAAAAGCTTACAGCACCTGGTATTCCCAGGTGGTCTCCCATCCAAGAACTAACCAGGCCAAACCCTGCTTAGCTTCCGAGATTAGACGAGATCTGGCGTTCTCAGGGTTGTGTGACCTTAAGGGATTGCAGATCTCTCATCAAGACTACTTATGCGACTTCATTTATGTTGGGTTTCAAACAACACACTAGTAATGTATAACAAGACAATGGTAATAGAAGCAAGAGGGGAAAAGCTTACAGCACCTGGTATTCCCAGGTTGTCTTCCATCCAAGTACTAACCAGGGCAAACCCTGCTTAGCGTCCGAGATCAGAAGAGATCGGGCGTTCTCAGGGTAGTGTGACCGTAAGCGATTGCTGAACTCTCATCAAGACTACTTATGCAACTTCATCTATGTTGGGTTTCAGATAACAAACTAGTAATGTATAACAAGACCATGGTAATAGAAGCAAGAGGGGAAAAGCTTAAAGCACCTGGTATTCCCAGGTGGTCTTCCATCCAAGTACTAACCAGGCCAAACCCTGCTTAGCTTCCGAGATCAGACGAGATCGGGCGTTCTCAGGGTAGTGTGACCGTAAGCCATTGCAGAGCTCTCATCAAGACTACTTATGCAACTTCATCTATGTTGGGTTTCAGACAACAAACTAGTAATGTATAACAAGACCATGGTAATAGAAGCATGAGGGGAAAAGCTTAAAGCACCTGGTATTCCCAGGTCGTCTCCCATCCAAGTACTAACCAGGGCAAACCCTGCTTAGCTTCCGAGCTCAGACGAGATCGGGCGTTCTCAGGGTAGTGTGACCGTAAGCGATTGCTGACCTCTCATCAAGACTACTTATGCGACTTCATCTATGTTGGGTTTCAGACAATACACTAGTAATGTATAACAAGACCATGGTCACAGAAGCAAGAGGGGAAAAGCTAACAGCACCTGGTATTCCCAGGTGGTCTCCCATCCAAGTACTAACCAGGCCAAACCCTGCTTAGCTTCCGAGATCAGACGAGATCGGGCGTTCTCAGGGTAGTGTGACCATGTAACGAACAGTATGGGTATATTAATATTAATTATAGAATTTCTTTAGGTATGAACCTTAAATAAAAAGAAATTCACTACCCACCGCCACATCTCACCTTCTAAGGTCGAGGAGGTCTAATAAATATTACACTGAGCCAACCACAATCAGAGTGCAGTGCAGCAAGATATAATAAATGTTGGACCGAGTTACCCACCAAAAGGCTACACCCTATTTACACAACCAAACCCCCCCATAGCACAGCCCAAATCACAACCCCCCCCACTCCACCAAATAAACCCGAGATACGGCGATCTCAGCATCAACATTATATATCCATACAAAAAGTGTGTGTGTGTGTGTGTGTGCGTGCGTGTGTGCGTGGACGAGAGAGGCAAGAGAGAGAGAGAGGTAGAGGGAGTGACTGGACTAAGCTACTAAATTGTCCCACAGTCACAAATGTCCATAATCCCTTATTCCGGACGAGAGAGAGAGAGAGCGCGAGAGAAGTCCTGGGTTTACAGCGCGAGAGAGACGCGGCGGTCTCTTGTTACCCTTAGCTCACCAGATCCGCAAGGAAAGTTGAACGCGCAGGGAAGAAAGTCCCAAAAGAAGTTCTGCAGCACTGAAGATTAAATCCTACCACCTTGGGGCAAAAAACAGACCAAAAAGATTAAAAATACAGCGTGCACGCCTAGCAAACTCCAAAAAACGTTTCTTAAGAGGTTAAATCCCAAACGCTCGAACCATGCCGGCTCGTCCCGTCTCTCTCCCATTCATGTCCCAAGTTCCTTGTTTATCCTGGTTACAGCACCTGATTGGCCGAATAGTCCCGTGACGTCGTGAGTGAGGTCATAAGGATGAAAGTTCGCTGGATAAGGAATATTATAATGTACTGTAAAATACTACCTAAATTAGGAATTAGAGGTAAACACAGCTCTTCCACATAAAAAAAACAAACATTTAAAAAATAAAAAAAATAACATATAATGTGATGTTATGTTTACTGTGCATTTGTCACAACCATAAGCTATTGCAAAACTCTCATCAAGACTATTTATGTGACTTCATCTATGTTGGGTTTCAGATAACAGTCTAGTAACGTATAACAAGACCATGGTCATAAATCAAGAGGGGAAAAGCTTACAGCACCTGGTATTCCCAGGTGGTCTCCCATTCAAGTACTAACCAGGCCAAACCCTGCTTAGCTTCCGAGATCAGACGAGATCGGGCGTTCTCAGGGTAGTGTGACTGTATGCGATTGCTGACCTTTCATCAAGACTACTTATGCGACTTCATCTATGTTGGGTTTCAGATAATACACTAGTAATGTATAACAAGACCATGGTCACAGAAGCAAGAGGGGAAAAGCTTACAGCACCTGGTATTCCCAGGTGGTCTTCCATCCAAGTACTAACCAGGCCAAACCCTGCTTAGCTTCCGAGATCAGACGAGATCGGGCGTTCTCAGAGTAGTGTGACCGTAAGCGATTGCAAAACTCTCATCAAGACTATTTATGTGACTTCATCTATGTTGGGTTTCAGATGGCACTCTAGTAACGTATAACAAGACCATGGTCATAAATCAAGAGGGGAAAAGCTTACAGCACCTGGTATTCCCAGGTGGTCTCCCATCCAAGTACTAACCAGGCCAAACCCTGCTTAGCTTCCGAGATCTGACGAGATCAGGCGTTCTCAGGGTTGTGTGACCGTAAGCGATTGCTGACCTCTCATCAAGACTACTTATGCTACTTCATCTATGTTGGGTTTCAGATAATACACTAGTAATGTATAACAAGACCATGGTCACAGAAGCAAGAGGGGAAAAGCTTACAGCACCTGGTATTCCCAGGTGGTCTCCCACTCAAGTACTACCCAGGCCAAACCCTGCTTAGCTTCCGAGATCAGAAGAGATCGGGCGTTCTCAGGGTAGTGTGACCGTAAGCGATTGCAAAACTCTCATCAAGACTACTTATGCGACTTTATCTATGTTTGGGTTTTAGATTATACACTAGTAATGTACAACAAGACCATGGTCACAGAAGCAAGAGGGGAAAAGCTTACAGCACCTGGTATTCCCAGGTGGTCTCCCATCCAAGTACTAACCAGGCCAAACCCTGCTTAGCTTCCGAGATCAGACGAGATCGGGCGTTCTCAGGGTAGTGTGACCGTAAGCCATTGCAGAGCTCTCATCAAGACTACTTATGCAACTTCATCTATGTTGGGTTTCAGATAACAAACTAGTAATGTATAACAAGACCATGGTAATAGAAGCATGAGGGGAAAAGCTTAAAGCACCTGGTATTCCCAGGTCGTCTCCCATCCAAGTACTAACCAGGGCAAACCCTGCTTAGCTTCCGAGCTCAGACGAGATCGGGCGTTCTCAGGGTAGTGTGACCGTAAGCGATTGCTGACCTCTCATCAAGACTACTTATGCGACTTCATCTATGTTGGGTTTCAGAAAATACACTAGTAATGTATAACAAGACCATGGTCACAGAAGCAAGAGGGGAAAAGCTTACAGCACCTGGTATTCCCAGGTGGTCTCCCATCCAAGTACTAACCAGGCCAAACCCTGCTTAGCTTCCGAGATCAGACGAGATCGGGCGTTCTCAGGGTAGTGTGACCATAAGCTATTGCAAAACTCTCATCAAGACTATTTATGTGACTTCATATATGTTGGGTTTCAGATAACAGTCTAGTAACGTATAACAAGACCATGGTCATAAATCAAGAGGGGAAAAGCTTACAGCACCTGGTATTCCCAGGTGGTCTCCCATCCAAGTACTAACCAGGCCAAACCCTGCTTAGCTTCCGAGATCAGACAAGATCGGGCGTTCTCAAGGTAGTGTGACAGTAAGCGATTGCTGACCTCTCATCAAGACTACTTATTTTTAGATTACACACTAGTAACGTATAACAAGACCATGGTCATAAATCAAGAGGGGAAAAGCTTACAGCAACTGGTATTCCCAGGAGGTCTCCCATCCAAGTACTAACCAGGCCAAACCCTGCTTAGCTTCCGAGATCAGACGAGATCGCGCGTTCTCAGGGTAGTGTGACCGTAAGCGATTGCAGAACTCTCATCAAGACTACTTATGCAACTTCATCTATGTTCGGTTTCAAATAACACACTAGTAACGTATAACAAGACCATGGTCAAAGAATCAAGAGGGGAAAAGCTTACAGCACCTGGTATTCCCAGGTGGTCTCTCATCCAAGTACTAACCAGGCCAAACCCTGCTTAGCTTCCGAGATCAGACGAGATCGCGCGTTCTCAGGGTAGTGTGACCGTAAGCGATTGCAAAACTCTCATCAAGACTATTTATGTGACTTCATCTATGTTGGGTTTCAGATGGCACTCTAGTAACGTATAACAAGACCATGGTAATAAATCAAGAGGGGAAAAACTTACAGCACCTGGTATTCCCAGGTGGTCTCCCATCCAAGTACTAACCAGGCCAAACCCTGCTTAGCTTCCGAGATCAGACGAGATCGGGCGTTCTCAGGGTAGTGTGACTGTAAGCGAATGCAGAACTATCATCAAGACTACTTATGCGACTTCATCTATGTTGGGTTTCAGATGACACACTAGTAACGTATAACATGACCATGGTCATAGAAGCAAGAGGGGAAAAGCTTACAGCACCTGGTATTCCCAGGTGGTCTCCCATCCAAGTACTAACCAGGCCAAACCCTGCTTAGCTTCCGAGATCAGACGAGATCGGGCGTTCTCAGGGTAGTGTGACCGTAAGCAATTGCTGACCTCTCATCAAGACTACTTATGCGACTTCATCTATGTTGGGTTTCAGACAATACACTAGTAATGTATAACAAGACCATGGTCACAGAAGCAAGAGGGGAAAAGCTTACAGCACCTGGTATTCCCAGGTGGTCTCCCATCCAAGTACTAACCAGACCAAACCCTGCTTAGCTTCCGAGATCAGACGAGACCGGGCATTCTCAGGGTTGTGTGACCGTAAGCGATTACAGAACTCTCATCAAGACTACTTATGCGACTTCATCTATGTTCGGTTTCAAATAACACACTAGTAACGTATAACAAGACCATGGTCATAGAAGCAAGATGGGAAAAGCTTACAGTACCTGTTATTCCCAGGTGGTCTCCCATCCAAGTACTAATCAGGCCAAACCTTGCTTAATCAAATCAAATCAAATCAAATTTATTTGTATAGCGCTTTTTACAACTGGTGTTGGCACAAAGCAGCTTTACAGAAACATGATTACAGGACAAAGAATCAGGCAAAACATTAAACATAGAATATACATAATACAGAACCCCCAGTGAGCGCGGAGGCGAGGAAAAACTCCCTCAGAATTGCAGGAGGAGGAAGAAACCTTGGGAGGACCAAGACTCACATTAAAGGGGGGGACCATCCTACCACTGGTCAAATGGCTTTTAAATTAATTTTAAAAAGTCTTTCATACATCCACATAGGTTTTATATATTCAGGTGTATAGCAGCTCCACTAATGGCTTATAGAGTAAGATGGATGATGAGCAGCTGATCTGTGGTGGTGGATGGAGAAGAGCTGACTTCAGTAGCTTCCAGTCTGGCCAGACAGAGGACATGAGAGCCTGAGGGTCCAACATCCCTCGGTATCGGGTCAGACAGGTGGGCAGTCAGTAACTCGGAGGAAGGCAGAGAGATGGAATTAGTTTTGACTGGATTTATGTAAAACAGAGAATATAAAACATTATCAGAGTGTGGCCAATGACTCCGGCAGATCTAAATAAAACAGCCTAACTAAAGGCAGAGAGCCAGAAGGTAACATAGACATGGAGGCTCCCTGAAACACTGGCATCCACCCACTCCACCGTCCACAAACCTGAGTGACCGTGTGCAGTGGGAGAGCTTAGCTTCCGAGATCAGACGAGATCGGGCGTTCTCAGGGTAGTGTGACCGTAAGCGATTGCAGAACTGTCATCAAGACTACTTATGCGACTTCATCTATGTTGGGTTTCACATAATACACTAGTAATGTATAACAAGACCATGGTCATAGAAGCAAGAGGGGAAAAGCTTACAGCACCTGGGATTCCCAGGTGGTCTCCCATCCAAGTACTAACCAGGCCAAACCCTGCTTAGCTTCCGAGATCAGATGAGATCGGGCATTCTCAGGGTAGTGTGACCGAAAGCAACTGCAGAACTCTCATCAAGACAACTTATGTGACTTCATCTATGTTGCGTTTCAAATAACACAATAGTAATGTATAACAAGACCATGGTAATAGAAGCAAGAGGGGAAAAGCTTACAGCACCTGGTATTCCCAGGTGGTCTCCCATCCAAGTACTAACCAGACCAAACCCTGCTTAGCTTCCGAGATCAGACGAGATCGGGCGTTCTCAGGGTAGTGTGACCGTAAGCCATTGCAGAGCTCTCATCAAGACTACTTATGAGACTTCATCTATGTTCGGTTTCAAATAACACACTAGTAACGTATAACAAGACCATGGTCATAGAAGCAAAAAGTGAAAAGCTTACAGCACCTGGTATTCCCAGGTGGTCTCCCATCCAAGTACTAACGAGGCCAAACCCTGCTTAGCTTCCGAGATCAGACGAGATCGGGCGTTGTCAGGGTTGTGTGACCGTAAGCGATTGCAGAACTCTCATCAAGACTACTTATGAGACTTCATCTATGTTCGGTTTCAAATAACACACTACTAACGTATAACAAGACCATGGTCATAGAAGCAAGAGGGGAAAAGCTTACAGCACCTGGTATTCCCAGGTGGTCTCCCATCCAAGTACTATCCAGGCCAAACCCTGCTTAGCTTCCGAGATCAGACGAGATCTGGCGTTCTCAGGGTAGTGTGACCTTAAGCGCTTGCTGACCTCTCATCAAGACTACTTATGCGACTTCATCTATGTTGGGTTTCAGATAATACACTAGTAATGTATAACAAGACCATGGTCATAGAAGCAAGAGGGGAAAAGCTTACAGCACCTGGTTTTCCCAGGTGGTCTCCCATCCAAGAACTAACCAGGCCAAACCCTGCTTAGCTTCCGAGATCAGACGAGATCGGGCGTTCTCAGGGTTGTGTGACCTTAAGGGTTTGCAGATCTCTCATCAAGACTACTTATGCGACTTCATCTATGTTGGGTTTCAGATAATACACTAGTAATGTATAACAAGACCATGGTCATAGAGGCAAGAGGGGAAAAGCTTACAGCAGCTGGTATTCCCAGGTGGTCTCCCATCCAAGTACTATCCAGGCCAAACCCTGCTTAGCTTCCAAGATCAGACGAGACCGGGCGTTCTCATGGTGGTGTTACTGTACGCGATTGCAACACTCTCATCAAGACTATTTATGCGACTTCATCTATGTTGGGTTTCATATAACACTCTAGTAACGTATAACAAGACCATGGTCATAAATCAAGAGGGGAAAAGCTTACAGCACCTGGTATTCCCAGGTGGTCTCCCATCCAAGTACTAACCAGGCCAAACCCTGCTAAGCTTCCGAGATCAGACGAAATCAAGCGTTCTCAGGGTAGTGTGACCGTAAGCGTTTGCTGACCTCTCATCAAGACTACTTATGCGACTTCATTTATGTTGGGTTTCAGATAACAAACTAGTAATGTATAACAAGACCATGGTAATAGAAGGAAGAGGGGAAAAGCTTAAAGCTCCTGGTATTCCCAGGTGGTCTTCCATCCAAGTACTAACCAGGGCAAACCCTGCTTAGCTTCCGAGATCAGACGAGATCGAGCGTTTTCAGGGTAGTACGACCGTAAGCGATTGCAGAACTCTCATCAAGACTACTTATGCGACTTCATCTATGTTGGGTTTTAAATTACACACTAGTTATGTATAACAAGACCATGGTCATAGAGGCAAGAGGGGAAAAGCTTACAGCAAATGGTATTACCATGTGGTCTCCCATCCAAGTACTAACCAGGCCAAACCCTGCTTAGGTTCCGAGAACAGACGTTCTCAGGGTTGTGTGACCGTAAGCGATTACAGAACTCTCATCAAGACTACTTATGCGACTTCATCTATGTTCGGTTTCAAATAACACATTAGTAATGTATAACAAGACCATGTTCATAGAAGCAAGAGGGGAAAAGCTTACAGCACCTGGTATTCCCAGGTGGTCTCCCATCCAAGTACTAACCAGGCCAAACCCTGCTTAGCTTCCGATATCAAACGAGATCAGGCGTTCTCAGGGTAGTGGAACCGTAAGCTATTGCAGAACTCTCATCAAGACAACTGATGCGACTTCATCTATGTTGCGTTTCAAATAAAACACAAGTAACGTATAAGAAGACCATGCTAATAGAAGCAAGAGGGGAAAAGCTTACAGCACCTTGTATTCCCAGATGGTCTCCCATCCAAGTACTAACCAGGCCAAACCCTGCTTAGCTTCCGAGATCAGACGAGATTGGGCGTTCTCAGAGTTGTGTGACCGTAAGCGATTGCACAACTCTCATCAAGACTACTTATGAGACTTCATCTATGTTCGGTTTCACACTAGTAACGTATAACAAGACCATTGTCATTGAAGCAAGAGGGGAAAAGCTTACAGCACCTGGTATTCCCAGGTGGTCTCCCAACCAAGTACTATCCAGGCCAAACCCTGCTTAGCTTCCGAGATCAGACGAGATCGGGCGTTCTCAGGGTAGTGTGACCGTAAGCCATTGCAGAACTGTCATCAAGACTACTTATGCGACTTCATCTATGTTGGGTTTCAGATAATACACTAGTAATGTATAACAAGACCATGGTCATAGAAGCAAAAGGGGAAAAGCTTACAGCACCTGGGATTCCCAGGTGGTCTCCCATCCAAGTACTAACCAGGCCAAACCCTGCTTAGCTTCCGAGATCAGACGAGATCGGGCGTTCTCAGGGTAGTGTGACCGTAAGCAATTGCAGAGCTCTCATCAAGACAACTTATGCGACTTCATCTATGTTGCGTTTCAAATAACACACGAGTAATGTATAACACCACCATGGTCATAGAAGCAAGAGGGGAAAAGCTTACAGCACCTGGTATTCCCAGGTCGTCTCCCATCCAAGTACTAACCAGACCAAACCCTGCTTAGGTTCCGAGAACAGACGTTCTCAGGGTTGTGTGACCGTAAGCGATTACAGAACTCTCATCAAGACTACTTATGCGACTTCATCTATGTTCGGTTTCAAATAACACATTAGTAATGTATAACAAGACCATGTTCATAGAAGCAAGAGGGGAAAAGCTTACAGCACCTGGTATTCCCAGGTGGTCTCCCATCCAAGTACTAACCAGGCCAAACCCTGCTTAGCTTCCGATATCAAACGAGATCAGGCGTTCTCAGGGTAGTGGAACCGTAAGCTATTGCAGAACTCTCATCAAGACAACTGATGCGACTTCATCTATGTTGCGTTTCAAATAAAACACAAGTAACGTATAAGAAGACCATGCTAATAGAAGCAAGAGGGGAAAAGCTTACAGCACCTTGTATTCCCAGATGGTCTCCCATCCAAGTACTAACCAGGCCAAACCCTGCTTAGCTTCCGAGATCAGACGAGATTGGGCGTTCTCAGGGTTGTGTGACCGTAAGCGATTGCACAACTCTCATCAAGACTACTTATGAGACTTCATCTATGTTCGGTTTCACACTAGTAACGTATAACAAGACCATTGTCATTGAAGCAAGAGGGGAAAAGCTTACAGCACCTGGTATTCCTAGGTGGTCTCCCAACCAAGTACTATCCAGGCCAAACGCTGCTTAGCTTCCGAGATCAGACAAGATCGGGCGTTCTCAGGGTAGTGTGACCGTAAGCCATTGCAGAACTGTCATCAAGACTACTTATGCGACTTCATCTATGTTGGGTTTCAGATAATACACTAGTAATGTATAACAAGACCATGGTCATAGAAGCAAGAGGGGAAAAGCTTACAGCACCTGGGATTCCCAGGTGGTCTCCCATCCAAGTACTAACCAGGCCAAACCCTGCTTAGCTTCCGAGATCAGACGAGATCGGGCGTTCTCAGGGTAGTGTGACCGTAAGCAATTGCAGAGCTCTCATCAAGACAACTTATGCGACTTCATCTATGTTGCGTTTCAAATAACACACTAGTAATGTATAACACCACCATGGTCATAGAAGCAAGAGGGGAAAAGCTTACAGCACCTGGTATTCCCAGGTGGTCTCCCATCCAAGTACTAACCAGGCCAAACCCTGCTTAGCTTCCGATATCAAACGAGATCAGGCGTTCTCAGGGTAGTGGAACCATAAGCTATTGCAGAACTCTCATCAAGACAACTTATGCGACTTCATCTATGTTGCGTTTCAAATAAAACACAAGTAACGTATAAGAAGACCATGCTAATAGAAGCAAGAGGGGAAAAGCTTACAGCACCTGGTATTCCCAGGTGGTCTCCCATCCAAGTACTAACCAGGCCGAACCCTGCTTAGCTTCCGAGATCGGACGAGATTGGGTGTTCTCAGGGTAGTGTGACCGTAAGCCATCGCAGAGCTCTCATCAAGACTACTTATGCGACTTCATCTATGTTGGGTTTTAGATTACACACTAGTAATGTATATCAAGACCATGGTCATAGAAGCAAGAATGAAAAAGCTTACAGCACCTGGTATTCCCAGGTGGTCTCCCATCCAAGTACTAACCAGGCCAAACCCAGCTTAGCTTCCGAGATCAGATAAGATCGGGCGTTCTCAGGGTAGTGTGACCGTAAGCCATTGCAGAGCTCTCATCAAGACTACTTATGCAACTTCATCTATGTTGGGTTTCAGATAACAAACTAGTAATGTATAACAAGACCATGGTAATAGAAGCAAGAGGGGAAAAGCTTACAGCACCTGGTATTCCCAGGTGGTCTCCCATCCAAGTGCTAACTAGACCAAACCCTGCTTAGCTTCCGAGATCAGACGAGATGTTGGGTTTCAGATGACACACTAGTAATGTATAACAAGACCATGCTCATAGAAGCAAAAAGTGAAAAGCTTACAGCAACTGGTATTCCCAGGTGGTCTCCCATCCAAGTACTAACGAGGCCAAACCCTGCTTAGCTTCCGAGATCAGACGAGATCGGGCGTTCTCAGTGTAGTGTGACCGTAAGCCATTGCAGAGCTCTCATCAAGACTACTTATGCAACTTCATCTATGTTGGGTTTCAGATAACAAACTAGTACCGTATAACAAGACCATGGTCATAAATCAAGACGGGAAAAGCTTACAGCACCAGGTATTCCCAGGTGGTCTTCCATCCAAGTACTAACGAGGTCAAACCCTGCTTAGCTTCCGAGATCAGACGAGATCGGGCGTTCTCAGGGTAGTGTGACCTTAAGCGCTTGCTGACCTCTCATCAAGACTACTTATGCGACTTCATCTATGTTGGGTTTCAGATAATACACTAGCAATGTATAACAAGACCATGGTCATAGAAGCAAGAGGGGAATAGCTTACAACACCTGGTATTCCCAGGTGGTCTCCCATCCAAGAACTAACCAGACCAAACCCTGCTTAGCTTCCGAGATCAGGCGTTCTCAGGGTTGTGTGACCTTAAGGGATTGCAGATCTCTCATCAAGACTACTTATGCGACTTCATCTATGTTGGGTTTCAAACAACACACTAGTAATGTATAACAAGACCATGGTAATAGAAGCAAGAAGGGAAAAGCTTACAGCACCTGGTATTCCCAGGTGGTCTCCCATCCAAGTACTAACCAGACCAAACCCCGCTTAGCTTCCGAGATAAGACGAGATCGAGCGTTCTCAGGGTAGTGTGACCCTAAGCGATTGCAGAACTGTCATCAAGACTACTTATGGGACTTCATCTATGTTGGGTTTCAGATAATACACTAGTAATGTATAACAAGACCATGGTCATAGAAGCAAGAGGGGAAAAGCTTACAGCACCTGGTATTCCCAGGTGGTCTCCCATCCAAGTACTAACCAGGCCAAACCCTGCTTAGCTTCCAAGATCAGACGAGATCGGGCGTTCTCAGGGTAGTGTGACTGTACGCGATTGCAACACTATCATCAAGACTATTTATGCGACTTCATCTATGTTGGGTTTCATATAACACTCTAGTAACGTATAACAAGACCATGGTCATAAATCAAGAGGGGAAAAGGTTACAGCACCTGGTATTCCCAGGTGGTCTCCCATCCAAGTACTAACCAGGCCAAACCCTGCTTAGCTTCCGAGATCAGACGTGATCGGGCGTTCTCAGGGTAGTGTGACTGTAAGCGATTGCTGACCTCTCATCAAGACTACTTATGCGACTTCATCTATGTTGGGTTTCAGACAATACACTAGTAATGTATAAGAAGACCATGGTCACAGAAGCAAGAGGGGAAAAGCTTACAGCACCTGGTATTCCCAGGTGGTCTCCCATCCAAGTACTAACCAGGCCAAACCCTGCTTAGCTTCCGAGATCAGACGAGATCGGGCGTTTTCAGGGTAGTGTGACCATAAGCGATTGCAAAACTCTCATCAAGACTATTTATGTG
>NC_064428.1:310000-317500 GCF_023375975.1 Astyanax mexicanus | reverse complement strand
TCTCAGGGTAGTGTGACCGTAAGCGATTGCTGACCTCTCATCAAGACTAATTATGCGACTTCATCTATGTTGGGTTTCAGACAATACACTAGTAATGTATAACAAGACCATGGTCACAGAAGCAAGAGGGGAAAAGCTTACAGCACCTGGTATTCCCAGGTGGTCTCCCATCCAAGTACTAACCAGGCCAAACCCTGCTTAGCTTCCGAGATCAGACGAGATCGGGCGTTCTCAGGGTAGTGTGACCGTAAGCCATTGCAGAGCTCTCATCAAGACTACTTATGCAACTTCATCTATGTCGGGTTTCAGATAACAAACTAGTAATGTATAACAAGACCATGGTAATAGACGCAAGAGGGGAAAAGCTTAAAGCACCTGGTATTCCCAGGTGGTCTTCCATCCAAGTGCTAACCAGGGCAAACCCTGCTTAGCTTCCGAGATCAGACGAGATCGAGCGTTTTCAGGGTTGTGTGACCGTAAGCGATTGCAGAGCTCTCATCAAGACTACTTATGCAACTTCATCTATGTTTGGTTTCAGATAACAAACTAGTAATGTATAACAAGACCATGGTAATAGAAGCAAGAGGGGAAAAGCTTACAGCACCTGGTATTCCCAGGTGGTCTTCCATCCAAGTACTAACCAGGGCAAACCCTGCTTAGTTTCCGAGATCAGACGAGATCGGGCGTTCTCAGGGTAGTGTGACTGTATGCGATTGCAACACTCTCATCAAGACTATTTATGCGACTTCATCTATGTTGGGTTTCAGATAACACTCTAGTAACGTATAACAAGACCATGGTCATAAATCAAGAGGGGAAGAGCTTACTGCACCTGGTATTCCCAGGTGGTTTCCCATCCAAATACTAACCAGGCCAAACCCTGCTTAGCTTCCGAGATCAGACGAGATCGGGCGTTCTCAGGGTAGTGTGACCGTAAGCGATTGCTGACTTCTCATCAAGACTACTTATGCGACTTCATCTATGTTGGGTTTCAGACAATACACTAGTAATGTATAACAAGACCATGGTCACAGAAGGAAGAGGGAAAAAAGCTTAAAGCACCTGGTATTCCCAGATGGTCTCCCATCCAAGTACTAACCAGGCCAAACCCTGCTTAGCTTCCGAGATCAGACGAGATCGGGCGTTCTCAGGGTAGTGTGGCCATAAGCGATTGCAAAACTCTCATCAAGACTATTTATGTGACTTCATCTATATTGGGTTTCACATAACACTCTAGTAACGTATAACAAGACCATGGTCATAAATCAAGAGGGGAAAAGCTTACAGCACCTGGTATTCCCAGGTGGTCTCCCATCCAAGTACTAACCAGGCCAAACCCTGCTTAGCTTGCGAGATCAGACGAGATCGGGCGTTCTCAGGGTAGTGTGACCGTAAGCGATTGCTGACCTCTCATCAAGACTACTTATGCGACTTCATCTATGTTGGGTTTCAGATAATACACTAGCAACGTACAACAAGACCTTGGTCATGAATCAAGAGGGGAAAAGCTTACAGCACCTGGTATTCCCAGGTGGTCTCCCATCCAAGTACTAACCAGGCCAAACCCTGCTTAGCTTCCAAGATCAGACGAGATCGGGCGTTCTCAGCGTAGTGTGACCGTAAGCCATTGCAGAGCTCTCATCAAGACTACTTATGCAACTTCATCTATGTTGGGTTTCAGATAACAAACTAGTAATGTATAACAAGACCATGGTAATGGAAGCAAGAGGGGAAAAGCTTACAGCACCTGGTATTCCCAGGTGGTCTCCCATCCAAGTACTAACCAGGCCAAACCCTGCTTAGCTTCCGAGATCAGACGAGATCGGGCGTTCTCAGGGTAGTGTGACCGTAAGCCATTGCAGAGCTCTCATCAAGACTACTTATGCAACTTCATCTATGTTGGGTTTCAGATAACAAACTAGTAATGTATAACAAAACCATGGTAATGGAAGCAAGAGGGGAAAAGCTTACAGCACCTGGTATTCCCAGGTGGTCTCCCATCCAAGTACTAACCAGGCCAAACCCTGCTTAGCTTCCGAGATCAGACGAGATCGGGCGTTCTCAGGGTAGTGTGACCGTAAGCCATTGCAGAGCTCTCATCAAGACTACTTATGCAACTTCATCTATGTTGGGTTTCAGATAACAAAGTAGTAATGTATAACAAGACCATGGTAATGGAAGCAAGAGGGGAAAAGCTTACAGCACCTGGTATTCCCAGGTGGTCTCCCATCCAAGTACTAACCAGGCCAAACCCTGCTTAGCTTCCGAGATCAGACGAGATCGGGCGTTCTCAGGGTAGTGTGACCGTAAGCCATTGCAGAGCTCTCATCAAGACTACTTATGCAACTTCATCTATGTTGGGTTTCAGATAACAAACTAGTAATGTATAACAAGACCATGGTAATGGAAGCAAGAGGGGAAAAGCTTACAGCACCTGGTATTCCCAGGTGGTCTCCCATCCAAGTACTAACCAGGCCAAACCCTGCTTAGCTTCCGAGATCAGACGAGAGCGGGCGTTCTCAGGGTAGTGTGACCGTAAGCCATTGCAGAGCTCTCATCAAGACTACTTATGCAACTTCATCTATGTTGGGTTTCAGATAACAAACTAGTAATGTATAACAAGACCATGGTAATGGAAGCAAGAGGGGAAAAGCTTACAGCACCTGGTATTCCCAGGTGGTCTCCCATCCAAGTACTAACCAGGCCAAACCCTGCTTAGCTTCCGAGATCAGACGAGATCGGGCGTTCTCAGGGTAGTGTGACCGTAAGCCATTGCAGAGCTCTCATCAAGACTACTTATGCAACTTCATCTATGTTGGGTTTCAGATAACAAACTAGTAATGTATAACAAGACCATGGTAATGGAAGCAAGAGGGAAAAAGCTTACAGCACCTGGTATTCCCAGGTGGTCTCCCATCCAAGTACTAACCAGGCCAAACCCTGCTTAGCTTCCGAGATCAGACGAGATCGGGCATTCTCAGGGTAGTGTGACCGTAAGCCATTGCAGAGCTCTCATCAAGACTACTTATGCAACTTCATCTATGTTGGGTTTCAGATAACAAACTAGTAATGTATAACAAGACCATGGTAATGGAAGCAAGAGGGGAAAAGCTTACAGCACCTGGTATTCCCAGGTGGTCTCCCATCCAAGTACTAACCAGGCCAAACCCTGCTTAGCTTCCGAGATCAGACGAGATCGGGCGTTCTCAGGGTAGTGTGACCGTAAGCCATTGCAGAACTCTGATCAAGACTACTTATGCAACTTCATCTATGTTGGGTTTCAGATAACAAAAACTAGTAATGTATAACAAGACCATGGTAATGGAAGCAAGAGGGGAAAAGCTTACAGCACCTGGTATTCCCAGGTGGTCTCCCATCCAAGTACTAACCAGGCCAAACCCTGCTTAGCTTCCGAGATCAGACGAGATCGGGCGTTCTCAGGGTAGTGTGACCGTAAGCCATTGCAGAGCTCTCATCAAGACTACTTATGCAACTTCATCTATGTTGGGTTTCAGATAACAAACTAGTAATGTATAACAAGACCATGGTAATGGAAGCAAGAGGGGAAAAGCTTACAGCACCTGGTATTCCCAGGTGGTCTCCCATCCAAGTACTAACCAGGCCAAACCCTGCTTAGCTTCCGAGATCAGACGAGATCGGGCGTTCTCAGGGTAGTGTGACCGTAAGCCATTGCAGAGCTCTCATCAAGACTACTTATGCAACTTCATCTATGTTGGGTTTCAGATAACAAACTAGTAATGTATAACAAGACCATGGTAATGGAAGCAAGAGGGGAAAAGCTTACAGCACCTGGTATTCCCAGGTGGTCTCCCATCCAAGTACTAACCAGGCCAAACCCTGCTTAGCTTCCGAGATCAGACGAGATCGGGCATTCTCAGGGTAGTGTGACCGTAAGCCATTGCAGAGCTCTCATCAAGACTACTTATGCAACTTCATCTATGTTGGGTTTCAGATAACAAACTAGTAATGTATAACAAGACCATGGTAATGGAAGCAAGAGGGGAAAAGCTTACAGCACCTGGTATTCCCAGGTGGTCTCCCATCCAAGTACTAACCAGGCCAAACCCTGCTTAGCTTCCGAGATCAGACGAGATCGGGCGTTCTCAGGGTAGTGTGACCGTAAGCCATTGCAGAGCTCTCATCAAGACTACTTATGCAACTTCATCTATGTTGGGTTTCAGATAACAAACTAGTAATGTATAACAAGACCATGGTAATGGAAGCAAGAGGGGAAAAGCTTACAGCACCTGGTATTCCCAGGTGGTCTCCCATCCAAGTACTAACCAGGCCAAACCCTGCTTAGCTTCCGAGATCAGACGAGATCGGGCGTTCTCAGGGGAGTGTGACCGTAAGCCATTGCAGAGCTCTCATCAAGACTACTTATGCAACTTCATCTATGTTGGGTTTCAGATAACAAACTAGTAATGTATAACAAGACCATGGTAATGGAAGCAAGAGGGGAAAAGCTTACAGCACCTGGTATTCCCAGGTGGTCTCCCATCCAAGTACTAACCAGGCCAAACCCTGCTTAGCTTCCGAGATCAGACGAGATCGGGCGTTCTCAGGGTAGTGTGACCGTAAGCCATTGCAGAGCTCTCATCAAGACTACTTATGCAACTTCATCTATGTTGGGTTTCAGATAACAAACTAGTAATGTATAACAAGACCATGGTAATGGAAGCAAGAGGGGAAAAGCTTACAGCACCTAGTATTCCCAGGTGGTCTCCCATCCAAGTACTAACCAGGCCAAACCCTGCTTAGCTTCCGAGATCAGACGAGATCGGGCGTTCTCAGGGTAGTGTGACCGTAAGCCATTGCAGAGTTCTCATCAAGACTACTTATGCAACTTCATCTATGTTGGGTTTCAGATAACAAACTAGTAATGTATAACAAGACCATGGTAATGGAAGCAAGAGGGGAAAAGCTTACAGCACCTGGTATTCCCAGGTGGTCTCCCATCCAAGTACTAACCAGGCCAAACCCTTCTTAGCTTCCGAGATCAGACGAGAGCGGGCGTTCTCAGGGTAGTGTGACCGTAAGCCATTGCAGAGCTCTCATCAAGACTACTTATGCAACTTCATCTATGTTGGGTTTCAGATAACAAACTAGTAATGTATAACAAGACCATGGTAATGGAAGCAAGAGGGGAAAAGCTTACAGCACCTGGTATTCCCAGGTGGTCTCCCATCCAAGTACTAACCAGGCCAAACCCTGCTTAGCTTCCGAGATCAGACGAGATCGAGCGTTCTCAGGGTAGTGTGACCGTAAGCCATTGCAGAGCTCTCATCAAGACTACTTATGCAACTTCATCTATGTTGGGTTTCAGATAACAAACTAGTAATGTATAACAAGACCATGGTAATGGAAGCAAGAGGGGAAAAGCTTACAGCACCTGGTATTCCCAGGTGGTCTCCCATCCAAGTACTAACCAGGCCAAACCCTGCTTAGCTTCCGAGATCAGACGAGATCGGGCGTTCTCAGGGTAGTGTGACCGTAAGCCATTGCAGAGCTCTCATCAAGACTACTTATGCAACTTCATCTATGTTGGGTTTCAGATAACAAACTAGTAATGTATAACAAGACCATGGTAATGGAAGCAAGAGGGGAAAAGCTTACAGCACCTGGTATTCCCAGGTGGTCTCCCATCCAAGTACTAACCAGGCCAAACCCTGCTTAGCTTCCGAGATCAGACGAGATCGGGCGTTCTCAGGGGAGTGTGACCGTAAGCCATTGCAGAGCTCTCATCAAGACTACTTATGCAACTTCATCTATGTTGGGTTTCAGATAACAAACTAGTAATGTATAACAAGACCATGGTAATGGAAGCAAGAGGGGAAAAGCTTACAGCACCTGGTATTCCCAGGTGGTCTCCCATCCAAGTACTAACCAGGCCAAACCCTGCTTAGCTTCCGAGATCAGACGAGATCGGGCGTTCTCAGGGTAGTGTGACCGTAAGCCATTGCAGAGCTCTCATCAAGACTACTTATGCAACTTCATCTATGTTGGGTTTCAGATAACAAACTAGTAATGTATAACAAGACCATGGTAATGGAAGCAAGAGGGGAAAAGCTTACAGCACCTGGTATTCCCAGGTGGTCTCCCATCCAAGTACTAACCAGGCCAAACCCTGCTTAGCTTCCGAGATCAGACGAGATCGGGCGTTCTCAGGGTAGTGTGACCGTAAGCCATTGCAGAGCTCTCATCAAGACTACTTATGCAACTTCATCTATGTTGGGTTTCAGATAACAAACTAGTAATGTATAACAAGACCATGGTAATGGAAGCAAGAGGGGAAAAGCTTACAGCACCTGGTATTCCCAGGTGGTCTCCCATCCAAGTACTAACCAGGCCAAACCCTGCTTAGCTTCCGAGATCAGACGAGATCGGGCGTTCTCAGGGTAGTCTGACCGTAAGCCATTGCAGAGCTCTCATCAAGACTACTTATGCAACTTCATCTATGTTGGGTTTCAGATAACAAACTAGTAATGTATAACAAGACCATGGTAATGGAAGCAAGAGGGGAAAAGCTTACAGCACCTGGTATTCCCAGGTGGTCTCCCATCCAAGTACTAACCAGGCCAAACCCTGCTTAGCTTCCGAGATCAGACGAGATCGGGCGTTCTCAGGGTAGTGTGACCGTAAGCCATTGCAGAGCTCTCATCAAGACTACTTATGCAACTTCATCTATGTTGGGTTTCAGATAACAAACTAGTAATGTATAACAAGACCATGGTAATGGAAGCAAGAGGGGAAAAGCTTACAGCACCTGGTATTCCCAGGTGGTCTCCCATCCAAGTACTAACCAGGCCAAACGAGATCGGGCGTTCTCAGGGTAGTGTGACCGTAAGCCATTGCAGAGCTCTCATCAAGACTACTTATGCAACTTCATCTATGTTGGGTTTCAGATAACAAACTAGTAATGTATAACAAGACCATGATAATGGAAGCAAGAGGGGAAAAGCTTACAGCACCTGGTATTCCCAGGTGGTCTCCCATCCAAGTACTAACCAGGCCAAACCCTGCTTAGCTTCCGAGATCAGACGAGATCGGGCGTTCTCAGGGTAGTGTGACCGTAAGCCATTGCAGAGCTCTCATCAAGACTACTTATGCAACTTCATCTATGTTGGGTTTCAGATAACAAACTAGTAATGTATAACAAGACCATGGTAATGGAAGCAAGAGGGGAAAAGCTTACAGCACCTGGTATTCCCAGGTGGTCTCCCATCCAAGTACTAACCAGGCCAAACCCTGCTTAGCTTCCGAGATCAGACGAGAGCGGGCGTTCTCAGGGTAGTGTGACCGTAAGCCATTGCAGAGCTCTCATCAAGACTACTTATGCAACTTCATCTATGTTGGGTTTCAGATAACAAACTAGTAATGTATAACAAGACCATGGTAATGGAAGCAAGAGGGGAAAAGCTTACAGCACCTGGTATTCCCAGGTGGTCTCCCATCCAAGTACTAACCAGGCCAAACCCT
>NC_064428.1:295000-302500 GCF_023375975.1 Astyanax mexicanus | reverse complement strand
TGGTATTCCCAGGTGGTCTCCCATCCAAGTACTAACCAGGCCAAACCCTGCTTAGCTTCCGAGATCAGACGAGATCGGGCGTTCTCAGGGTAGTGTGACCGTAAGCCATTGCAGAGCTCTCATCAAGACTACTTATGCAACTTCATCTATGTTGGGTTTCAGATAACAAACTAGTAATGTATAACAAGACCATGGTAATGGAAGCAAGAGGGGAAAAGCTTACAGCACCTGGTATTCCCAGGTGGTCTCCCATCCAAGTACTAACCAGGCCAAACCCTGCTTAGCTTCCGAGATCAGACGAGATCGGGCGTTCTCAGGGTAGTGTGACCGTAAGCCATTGCAGAGCTCTCATCAAGACTACTTATGCAACTTCATCTATGTTGGGTTTCAGATAACAAACTAGTAATGTATAACAAGACCATGGTAATGGAAGCAAGAGGGGAAAAGCTTACAGCACCTGGTATTCCCAGGTGGTCTCCCATCCAAGTACTAACCAGGCCAAACCCTGCTTAGCTTCCGAGATCAGACGAGATCGGGCGTTCTCAGGGTAGTGTGACCGTAAGCCATTGCAGAGCTCTCATCAAGACTACTTATGCAACTTCATCTATGTTGGGTTTCAGATAACAAACTAGTAATGTATAACAAGACCATGGTAATGGAAGCAAGAGGGGAAAAGCTTACAGCACCTGGTATTCCCAGGTGGTCTCCCATCCAAGTACTAACCAGGCCAAACCCTGCTTAGCTTCCGAGATCAGACGAGATCGGGCGTTCTCAGGGTAGTGTGACCGTAAGCCATTGCAGAGCTCTCATCAAGACTACTTATGCAACTTCATCTATGTTGGGTTTCAGATAACAAACTAGTAATGTATTTCAAGACCATGGTAATGGAAGCAAGAGGGGAAAAGCTTACAGCACCTGGTATTCCCAGGTGGTCTCCCATCCAAGTACTAACCAGGCCAAACCCTGCTTAGCTTCCGAGATCAGACGAGAGCGGGCGTTCTCAGGGTAGTGTGACCGTAAGCCATTGCAAAGCTCTCATCAAGACTACTTATGCAACTTCATCTATGTTGGGTTTCAGATAACAAACTAGTAATGTATAACAAGACCATGGTAATGGAAGCAAGAGGGGAAAAGCTTACAGCACCTGGTATTCCCAGGTGGTCTCCCATCCAAGGACTAACCAGGCCAAACCCCGCTTAGCTTCCGAGATCAGACGAGATCGGGCGTTCTCAGGGTAGTGTGACCGTAAGCGATTGCTGACCTCTCATCAAGACTAATTATGCGACTTCATCTATGTTGGGTTTCAGACAATACACTAGTAATGTATAACAAGAACATGGTCACAGAAGCAAGAGGGGAAAAGCTTACAGCACCTGGTATTCCCAGGTGGTCTCCCATCCAAGTACTAACCAGGCCAAACCCTGCTTAGCTTCCGAGATCAGACGAGATCGGGCGTTCTCAGGGTAGTGTGACCGTAAGCCATTGCAGAGCTCTCATCAAGACTACTTATGCAACTTCATCTATGTCGGGTTTCAGATAACAAACTAGTAATGTATAACAAGACCATGGTAATAGACGCAAGAGGGGAAAAGCTTAAAGCACCTGGTATTCCCAGGTGGTCTTCCATCCAAGTGCTAACCAGGGCAAACCCTGCTTAGCTTCCGAGATCAGACGAGATCGAGCGTTTTCAGGGTTGTGTGACCGTAAGCGATTGCAGAGCTCTCATCAAGACTACTTATGCAACTTCATCTATGTTTGGTTTCAGATAACAAACTAGTAATGTATAACAAGACCATGGTAATAGAAGCAAGAGGGGAAAAGCTTACAGCACCTGGTATTCCCAGGTGGTCTTCCATCCAAGTACTAACCAGGGCAAACCCTGCTTAGTTTCCGAGATCAGACGAGATCGGGCGTTCTCAGGGTAGTGTGACTGTATGCGATTGCAACACTCTCATCAAGACTATTTATGCGACTTCATCTATGTTGGGTTTCAGATAACACTCTAGTAACGTATAACAAGACCATGGTCATAAATCAAGAGGGGAAGAGCTTACAGCACCTGGTATTCCCAGGTGGTTTCCCATCCAAATACTAACCAGGCCAAACCCTGCTTAGCTTCCGAGATCAGACGAGATCGGGCGTTCTCAGGGTAGTGTGACCGTAAGCGATTGCTGACTTCTCATCAAGACTACTTATGCGACTTCATCTATGTTGGGTTTCAGACAATACACTAGTAATGTATAACAAGACCATGGTCACAGAAGGAAGAGGGAAAAAAGCTTAAAGCACCTGGTATTCCCAGGTGGTCTCCCATCCAAGTACTAACCAGGCCAGACCCTGCTTAGCTTCCGAGATCAGACGAGATCGGGCGTTCTCAGGGTAGTGTGGCCATAAGCGATTGCAAAACTCTCATCAAGACTATTTATGTGACTTCATCTATATTGGGTTTCACATAACACTCTAGTAACGTATAACAAGACCATGGTCATAAATCAAGAGGGGAAAAGCTTACAGCACCTGGTATTCCCAGGTGGTCTCCCATCCAAGTACTAACCAGGCCAAACCCTGCTTAGCTTGCGAGATCAGACGAGATCGGGCGTTCTCAGGGTAGTGTGACCGTAAGCCATTGCAGAACTCTCATCAAGACTACTTATGCAACTTCATCTATGTTGGGTTTCAGATAACAAAAACTAGTAATGTATAACAAGACCATGGTAATGGAAGCAAGAGGGGAAAAGCTTACAGCACCTGGTATTCCCAGGTGGTCTCCCATCCAAGTACTAACCAGGCCAAACGAGATCGGGCGTTCTCAGGGTAGTGTGACCGTAAGCCATTGCAGAGCTCTCATCAAGACTACTTATGCAACTTCATCTATGTTGGGTTTCAGATAACAAACTAGTAATGTATAACAAGACCATGGTAATGGAAGCAAGAGGGGAAAAGCTTACAGCACCTGGTATTCCCAGGTGGTCTCCCATCCAAGTACTAACCAGGCCAAACCCTGCTTAGCTTCCGAGATCAGACGAGATCGGGCGTTCTCAGGGTAGTGTGACCGTAAGCCATTGCAGAGCTCTCATCAAGACTACTTATGCAACTTCATCTATGTTGGGTTTCAGATAACAAACTAGTAATGTATAACAAGACCATGGTAATGGAAGCAAGAGGGGAAAATCTTACAGCACCTGGTATTCCCAGGTGGTCTCCCATCCAAGTACTAACCAGGCCAAACCCTGCTTAGCTTCCGAGATCAGACGAGATCGGGCGTTCTCAGGGTAGTGTGACCGTAAGCCATTGCAGAGCTCTCATCAAGACTACTTATGCAACTTCATCTATGTTGGGTTTCAGATAACAAACTAGTAATGTATAACAAGACCATGGTAATGGAAGCAAGAGGGGAAAAGCTTACAGCACCTGGTATTCCCAGGTGGTCTCCCATCCAAGTACTAACCAGGCCAAACCCTGCTTAGCTTCCGAGATCAGACGAGATCGGGCGTTCTCAGGGTAGTGTGACCGTAAGCCATTGCAGAGCTCTCATCAAGACTACTTATGCAACTTCATCTATGTTGGGTTTCAGATAACAAACTAGTAATGTATAACAAGACCATGGTAATGGAAGCAAGAGGGGAAAAGCTTACAGCACCTGGTATTCCCAGGTGGTCTCCCATCCAAGTACTAACCAGGCCAAACCCTGCTTAGCTTCCGAGATCAGACGAGATCGGGCGTTCTCAGGGTAGTGTGACCGTAAGCCATTGCAGAGCTCTCATCAAGACTACTTATGCAACTTCATCTATGTTGGGTTTCAGATAACAAACTAGTAATGTATAACAAGACCATGGTAATGGAAGCAAGAGGGGAAAAGCTTACAGCACCTGGTATTCCCAGGTGGTCTCCCATCCAAGTACTAACCAGGCCAAACGAGATCGGGCGTTCTCAGGGTAGTGTGACCGTAAACCATTGCAGAGCTCTCATCAAGACTACTTATGCAACTTCATCTATGTTGGGTTTCAGATAACAAACTAGTAATGTATAACAAGACCATGGTAATGGAAGCAAGAGGGGAAAAGCTTACAGCACCTGGTATTCCCAGGTGGTCTCCCATCCAAGTACTAACCAGGCCAAACCCTGCTTAGCTTCCGAGATCAGACGAGATCGGGCGTTCTCAGGGTAGTGTGACCGTAAGCCATTGCAGAGCTCTCATCAAGACTACTTATGCAACTTCATCTATGTTGGGTTTCAGATAACAAACTAGTAATGTATAACAAGACCATGGTAATGGAAGCAAGAGGGGAAAAGCTTACAGCACCTGGTATTCCCAGGTGGTCTCCCATCCAAGTACTAACCAGGCCAAACCCTGCTTAGCTTCCGAGATCAGACGAGAGCGGGCGTTCTCAGGGTAGTGTGACCGTAAGCCATTGCAGAGCTCTCATCAAGACTACTTATGCAACTTCATCTATGTTGGGTTTCAGATAACAAACTAGTAATGTATAACAAGACCATGGTAATGGAAGCAAGAGGGGAAAAGCTTACAGCACCTGGTATTCCCAGGTGGTCTCCCATCCAAGTACTAACCAGGCCAAACCCTGCTTAGCTTCCGAGATCAGACGAGATCGGGCGTTCTCAGGGTATTGTGACCGTAAGCCATTGCAGAGCTCTCATCAAGACTACTTATGCAACTTCATCTATGTTGGGTTTCAGATAACAAACTAGTAATGTATAACAAGACCATGGTAATGGAAGCAAGAGGGGAAAAGCTTACAGCACCTGGTATTCCCAGGTGGTCTCCCATCCAAGTACTAACCAGGCCAAACCCTGCTTAGCTTCCGAGATCAGACGAGATCGGGCGTTCTCAGGGGAGTGTGACCGTAAGCCATTGCAGAGCTCTCATCAAGACTACTTATGCAACTTCATCTATGTTGGGTTTCAGATAACAAACTAGTAATGTATAACAAGACCATGGTAATGGAAGCAAGAGGGGAAAAGCTTACAGCACCTGGTATTCCCAGGTGGTCTCCCATCCAAGTACTAACCAGGCCAAACCCTGCTTAGCTTCCGAGATCAGACGAGATCGGGCGTTCTCAGGGTAGTGTGACCGTAAGCCATTGCAGAGCTCTCATCAAGACTACTTATGCAACTTCATCTATGTTGGGTTTCAGATAACAAACTAGTAATGTATAACAAGACCATGGTAATGGAAGCAAGAGGGGAAAAGCTTACAGCACCTGGTATTCCCAGGTGGTCTCCCATCCAAGTACTAACCAGGCCAAATCCTGCTTAGCTTCCGAGATCAGACGAGATCGGGCGTTCTCAGGGTAGTGTGACCGTAAGCCATTGCAGAGCTCTCATCAAGACTACTTATGCAACTTCATCTATGTTGGGTTTCAGATAACAAACTAGTAATGTATAACAAGACCATGGTAATGGAAGCAAGAGGGGAAAAGCTTACAGCACCTGGTATTCCCAGGTGGTCTCCCATCCAAGTACTAACCAGGCCAAACCCTGCTTAGCTTCCGAGATCAGACGAGATCGGGCGTTCTCAGGGTAGTGTGACCGTAAGCCATTGCAGAGCTCTCATCAAGACTACTTATGCAACTTCATCTATGTTGGGTTTCAGATAACAAACTAGTAATGTATAACAAGACCATGGTAATGGAAGCAAGAGGGGAAAAGCTTACAGCACCTGGTATTCCCAGGTGGTCTCCCATCCAAGTACTAACCAGGCCAAACCCTGCTTAGCTTCCGAGATCAGACGAGATCGGGCGTTCTCAGGGGAGTGTGACCGTAAGCCATTGCAGAGCTCTCATCAAGACTACTTATGCAACTTCATCTATGTTGGGTTTCAGATAACAAACTAGTAATGTATAACAAGACCATGGTAATGGAAGCAAGAGGGGAAAAGCTTACAGCACCTGGTATTCCCAGGTGGTCTCCCATCCAAGTACTAACCAGGCCAAACCCTGCTTAGCTTCCGAGATCAGACGAGATCGGGCGTTCTCAGGGTAGTGTGACCGTAAGCCATTGCAGAGCTCTCATCAAGACTACTTATGCAACTTCATCTATGTTGGGTTTCAGATAACAAACTAGTAATGTATAACAAGACCATGGTAATGGAAGCAAGAGGGGAAAAGCTTACAGCACCTGGTATTCCCAGGTGGTCTCCCATCCAAGTACTAACCAGGTCAAAGCCTGCTTAGCTTCCGAGATCAGACGAGATCGGGCGTTCTCAGGGTAGTGTGACCGTAAGCCATTGCAGAACTCTCATCAAGACTACTTATGCAACTTCATCTATGTTGGGTTTCAGATAACAAACTAGTAATGTATAACAAGACCATGGTAATGGAAGCAAGAGGGGAAAAGCTTACAGCACCTGGTATTCCCAGGTGGTCTCCCATCCAAGTACTAACCAGGCCAAACCCTGCTTAGCTTCCGAGATCAGACGAGATCGGGCGTTCTCAGGGTAGTGTGACCGTAAGCCATTGCAGAGCTCTCATCAAGACTACTTATGCAACTTCATCTATGTTGGGTTTCAGATAACAAACTAGTAATGTATAACAAGACCATGGTAATGGAAGCAAGAGGGGAAAAGCTTACAGCACCTGGTATTCCCAGGTGGTCTCCCATCCAAGTACTAACCAGGCCAAACCCTGCTTAGCTTCCGAGATCAGACGAGATCGGGCGTTCTCAGGGTAGTGTGACCGTAAGCCATTGCAGAGCTCTCATCAAGACTACTTATGCAACTTCATCTATGTTGGGTTTCAGATAACAAACTAGTAATGTATAACAAGACCATGGTAATGGAAGCAAGAGGGGAAAAGCTTACAGCACCTGGTATTCCCAGGTGGTCTCCCATCCAAGTACTAACCAGGCCAAACCCTGCTTAGCTTCCGAGATCAGACGAGAGCGGGCGTTCTCAGGGTAGTGTGACCGTAAGCCATTGCAAAGCTCTCATCAAGACTACTTATGCAACTTCATCTATGTTGGGTTTCAGATAACAAACTAGTAATGTATAACAAGACCATGGTAATGGAAGCAAGAGGGGAAAAGCTTACAGCACCTGGTATTCCCAGGTGGTCTCCCATCCAAGTACTAACCAGGCCAAACCCTGCTTAGCTTCCGAGATCAGACGAGATCGGGCGTTCTCAGGGTAGTGTGACCGTAAGCCATTGCAGAGCTCTCATCAAGACTACTTATGCAACTTCATCTATGTTGGGTTTCAGATAACAAACTAGTAATGTATAACAAGACCATGGTAATGGAAGCAAGAGGGGAAAAGCTTACAGCACCTGGTATTCCCAGGTGGTCTCCCATCCAAGTACTAACCAGGCCAAACCCTGCTTAGCTTCCGAGATCAGACGAGATCGGGCGTTCTCAGGGTAGTGTGACCGTAAGCCATTGCAGAGCTCTCATCAAGACTACTTATGCAACTTCATCTATGTTGGGTTTCAGATAACAAACTAGTAATGTATAACAAGACCATGGTAATGGAAGCAAGAGGGGAAAAGC
>NC_064428.1:282500-287500 GCF_023375975.1 Astyanax mexicanus | reverse complement strand
GAATCAAGAGGGGAAAAGCTTACAGCACCTGGTATTCCCAGGCGGTCTCCCATCCAAGTACTAACCAGGCCAAACCCCGCTTAGCTTCCGATATCCGACGAGATCGGGCGTTCTCAGGGTAGTGTGACCGTAAGCGATTGCAAAACTGTCATCAAGACTACTTATGCGACTTCATCTATGTTGGGTTTCAGATAATACACTAGTAATGTATAACAAGACCATGGTCACAGAAGCAAGAGGGGGAAAGCTTACAGCACCTGGTATTCCCAGGTGGTCTCCCATCCAAGTACTAACCAGGCCAAACCCTGCTTAGCTTCCACGATCAGACGAGATCGGGCGTTCTCAGCGTAGTGTGACTGTATGCGATTGCAACGCTCTCATCAAGACTATTTATGCGACTTCATCTATGTTGGGTTTCAGATAACACTCTAGTAACGTATAACAAGACCATGGTCATAAATCAAGAGGGGAAAAGCTTACAGCACCTGGTATTCCCAGGTGGTCTCCCATCCAAGTACTAACCAGGCCAAACCCTGCACAGCTTCCGAGATCAGACGAGATCGGGCGTTCTGAGGGTAGTGTGACCGTAAGCGATTGTTGACCTCTCATCAAGACTACTTATGCGACTTCATCTATGTTGGGTTTCAGACAATACACTAGTAATGTATAACAAGACCATGGTCACAGAAGCCAGAGGGGAAAAGCTTACAGCACCTGGTATTCCCAGGTGGTCTCCCATCCAAGTACTAACCAGGCCAAACCCTGCTTAGCTTCCAAGATCAGACGAGATCGGGCGTTCTCAGCGTAGTGTGACCGTAAGCCATTGCAGAGCTCTCATCAAGGCTACTTATGCAACTTCATCTATGTTGGGTTTCAGATAACAAACTAGTAATGTATAACAAGACCATGGTAATGGAAGCAAGAGGGGAAAAGCTTACAGCACCTGGTATTCCCAGGTGGTCTCCCATCCAAGTACTAACCAGGCCAAACCCTGCTTAGCTTCCGAGATCAGACGAGATCGGGCGTTCTCAGGGTAGTGTGACCGTAAGCCATTGCAGAGCTCTCATCAAGACTACTTATGCAACTTCATCTATGTTGGGTTTCAGATAACAAAGTAGTAATGTATAACAAGACCATGGTAATGGAAGCAAGAGGGGAAAAGCTTACAGCACCTGGTATTCCCAGGTGGTCTCCCATCCAAGTACTAACCAGGCCAAACCCTGCTTAGCTTCCGAGATCAGACGAGATCGGGCGTTCTCAGGGTAGTGTGACCGTAAGCCATTGCAGAGCTCTCATCAAGACTACTTATGCAACTTCATCTATGTTGGGTTTCAGATAACAAACTAGTAATGTATAACAAGACCATGGTAATGGAAGCAAGAGGGGAAAAGCTTACAGCACCTGGTATTCCCAGGTGGTCTCCCATCCAAGTACTAACCAGGCCAAACCCTGCTTAGCTTCCGAGATCAGACGAGATCGGGCGTTCTCAGGGTAGTGTGACCGTAAGCCGTTGCAGAGCTCTCATCAAGACTACTTATGCAACTTCATCTATGTCGGGTTTCAGATAACAAACTAGTAATGTATAACAAGACCATGGTAATAGACGCAAGAGGGGAAAAGCTTAAAGCACCTGGTATTCCCAGGTGGTCTTCCATCCAAGTGCTAACCAGGGCAAACCCTGCTTAGCTTCCGAGATCAGACGAGATCGAGCGTTTTCAGGGTTGTGTGACCGTAAGCGATTGCAGAGCTCTCATCAAGACTACTTATGCAACTTCATCTATGTTTGGTTTCAGATAACAAACTAGTAATGTATAACAAGACCATGGTAATAGAAGCAAGAGGGGAAAAGCTTACAGCACCTGGTATTCCCAGGTGGTCTTCCATCCAAGTACTAACCAGGGCAAACCCTGCTTAGTTTCCGAGATCAGACGAGATCGGGCGTTCTCAGGGTAGTGTGACTGTATGCGGTTGCAACACTCTCATCAAGACTATTTATGCGACTTCATCTATGTTGGGTTTCAGATAACACTCTAGTAACGTATAACAAGACCATGGTCATAAATCAAGAGGGGAAGAGCTTACAGCACCTGGTATTCCCAGGTGGTTTCCCATTCAAATACTAACCAGGCCAAACCCTGCTTAGCTTCCGAGATCAGACGAGATCGGGCGTTCTCAGGGTAGTGTGACCGTAAGCGATTGCTGACTTCTCATCAAGACTACTTATGCGACTTCATCTATGTTGGGTTTCAGACAATACACTAGTAATGTATAACAAGACCATGGTCACAGAAGGAAGAGGGAAAAAAGCTTAAAGCACCTGGTATTCCCAGGTGGTCTCCCATCCAAGTACTAACCAGGCCAAACCCTGCTTAGCTTCCGAGATCAGACGAGATCTGGCGTTCTCAGGGTAGTGTGACCGTAAGCCATTGCAGAGCTCTCATCAAGACTACTTATGCAACTTCATCTATGTTGGGTTTCAGATAACAAACTAGTAATGTATAACAAGACCATGGTAATGGAAGCAAGAGGGGAAAAGCTTACAGCACCTGGTATTCCCAGGTGGTCTCCCATCCAAGTACTAACCAGGCCAAACCCTGCTTAGCTTCCGAGATCAGACGAGATCGGGCGTTCTCAGGGTAGTGTGACCGTAAGCCATTGCAGAGCTCTCATCAAGACTACTTATGCAACTTCATCTATGTTGGGTTTCAGATAACAAACTAGTAATGTATAACAAGACCATGGTAATGGAAGCAAGAGGGGAAAAGCTTACAGCACCTGGTATTCCCAGGTGGTCTCCCATCCAAGTACTAACCAGGCCAAACCCTGCTTAGCTTCCGAGATCAGACGAGATCGGGCGTTCTCAGGGTAGTGTGACCGTAAGCCATTGCAGAGCTCTCATCAAGACTACTTATGCAACTTCATCTATGTTGGGTTTCAGATAACAAACTAGTAATGTATAACAAGACCATGGTAATGGAAGCAAGAGGGGAAAAGCTTACAGCACCTGGTATTCCCAGGTGGTCTCCCATCCAAGTACTAACCAGGCCAAACCCTGCTTAGCTTCCGAGATCAGACGAGATCGGGCGTTCTCAGGGTAGTGTGACCGTAAGCCATTGCAGAGCTCTCATCAAGACTACTTATGCAACTTCATCTATGTTGGGTTTCAGATAACAAACTAGTAATGTAAAACAAGACCATGGTAATGGAAGCAAGAGGGGAAAAGCTTACAGCACCTGGTATTCCCAGGTGGTCTCCCATCCAAGTACTAACCAGGCCAAACCCTGCTTAGCTTCCGAGATCAGACAAGATCGGGCGTTCTCAGGGTAGTGTGACCGTAAACCATTGCAGAGCTCTCATCAAGACTACTTATGCAACTTCATCTATGTTGGGTTTCAGATAACAAACTAGTAATGTATAACAAGACCATGGTAATGGAAGCAAGAGGGGAAAAGCTTACAGCACCTGGTATTCCCAGGTGGTCTCCCATCCAAGTACTAACCAGGCCAAACCCTGCTTAGCTTCCGAAATCAGACGAGATCGGGCGTTCTCAGGGTAGTGTGACCGTAAGCCATTGCAGAGCTCTCATCAAGACTACTTATGCAAGTTCATCTATGTTGGGTTTCAGATAACAAACTAGTAATGTATAACAAGACCATGGTAATGGAAGCAAGAGGGGAAAAGCTTATAGCACCTGGTATTCCCAGGTGGTCTCCCATCCAAGTACTAACCAGGCCAAACCCTGCTTAGCTTCCGAGATCAGTCGAGATCGGGCGTTCTCAGGGTAGTGTGACCGTAAGCCATTGCAGAGTTCTCATCAAGACTACTTATGCAAGTTCATCTATGTTGGGTTTCAGATAACAAACTAGTAATGTATAACAAGACCATGGTAATGGAAGCAAGAGGGGAAAAGCTTACAGCACCTGGTATTCCCAGGTGGTCTCCCATCCAAGTACTAACCAGGCCAAACCCTGCTTAGCTTCCGAGATCAGACGAGAGCGGGCGTTCTCAGGGTAGTGTGACCGTAAGCCATTGCAGAGCTCTCATCAAGACTACTTATGCAACTTCATCTATGTTGGGTTTCAGATAACAAACTAGTAATGTATAACAAGACCATGGTAATGGAAGCAAGAGGGGAAAAGCTTACAGCACCTGGTATTCCCAGGTGGTCTCCCATCCAAGTACTAACCAGGCCAAACCCTGCTTAGCTTCCGAGATCAGACGAGATCGGGCGTTCTCAGGGTAGTGTGACCGTAAGCCATTGCAGAGCTCTCATCAAGACTACTTATGCAACTTCATCTATGTTGGGTTTCAGATAACAAACTAGTAATGTATAACAAGACCATGGTAATGGAAGCAAGAGGGAAAAAGCTTACAGCACCTGGTATTCCCAGGTGGTCTCCCATCCAAGTACTAACCAGGCCAAACCCTGCTTAGCTTCCGAGATCAGACGAGATCGGGCATTCTCAGGGTAGTGTGACCGTAAGCCATTGCAGAGCTCTCATCAAGACTACTTATGCAACTTCATCTATGTTGGGTTTCAGATAACAAACTAGTAATGTATAACAAGACCATGGTAATGGAAGCAAGAGGGGAAAAGCTTACAGCACCTGGTATTCCCAGGTGGTCTCCCATCCAAGTACTAACCAGGCCAAACCCTGCTTAGCTTCCGAGATCAGACGAGATCGGGCGTTCTCAGAGTAGTGTGACCGTAAGCCATTGCAGAACTCTCATCAAGACTACTTATGCAACTTCATCTATGTTGGGTTTCAGATAACAAACTAGTAATGTATAACAAGACCATGGTAATGGAAGCAAGAGGGGAAAAGCTTACAGCACCTGGTATTCCCAGGTGGTCTCCCATCCAAGTACTAACCAGGCCAAACCCTGCTTAGCTTCCGAGATCAGACGAGATCGGGCGTTCTCAGGGTAGTGTGACCGTAAGCCATTGCAGAGCTCTCATCAAGACTACTTATGCAACTTCATCTATGTTGGGTTTCAGA